>NC_089753.1:552200-624700 GCF_040412425.1 Macrobrachium rosenbergii | reverse complement strand
GAGAGAGAGAGAGAGAGAGAGAGAGAGAGAGAGAGAGAGAGAGAGAGGATGTTCTCTCGAAGGTCGACGCAACCAGGTGGACCAACGCCTGCAACTTCGGCAGGTAAATAAAATCAAAGCTGTGTTTTTCCATACAACATATATATATATATATATATATATATATATATATATATATATATATATATATATATATATATATATATATATATATATATATATATATATATATATATATATACAGTATGTGTGTGTGTGTGTGTGTATTACCGTACTGTATATACAAGATGAATAGCGAGTGGGGAGTAGATGCTGATTATGAAATTTTAAAATATAATGATATAGTGGCACCGTGGAAATAAGATTACCGCTCCGGTGGAAGCCATATTAAAGGCGAGTAAGGTAAATCCAAGTTTAGTATCTGAGTAGCTGTCATGGATATGACCAACTGATAGAGGGACGACCGGTAAAAGACCAAGGTAATGAAGCAATAGAAGTGAAGGGGAAACGCAATATTTCGGGGACTGTATTTTGGGAATGACAGCTAGGGCGAGGGAATATGACAGGATGAAGAAAGATAAGAAAAAGTTTAATTTTATAAGGTGGGAACGAAGACAAGGCAACTGTTGTAGTAGACAGACTAATAACCGTAGGGGAGACCAAGAAATCAGGAACACAGATTTGTACATTTTAATTCAAAAGTTTATCCAGGGGGAAAAAGGGATGCTGGTGGAAGATAAGGAAAAAAATTTATCTTATACTTACTCAAGCGATGGCTAGGTAAGGAATATGGTACTGTGAAACAATTTTACTATTACAGGTCTTGTAATACGATAATGGAAGGAACTGGAAATGTTTTGGCCCAGGAAAATCCGGGTGTCAGAATTGAAATGCTAGCGTGTGAGGAAGCTGGAATCCATACATTTTAAAGGTTATTTGCCATTTTGGTACATGTTATACCCTATCAATAACTGATATTTGTTGATAAAGAATACGAAGTTTATTGCGTCATATATTAAAATCTTAGTAGACAAAATAGAACTCGATAGGAGTGATATTTCCTTTGACACCGGATTCGCGGAAGACAGGCAGTAAAGGGGGATCTCTCAGATATGCGTTGCATATGGGAGAGCAGATGCATTTAAGCGCATCACACACACACGCACACACACACACAAGGACGGTGGCTCTATTCTCGGCTAGAAATCAAAGACAAGGTGCAAACAAATATACTGAATCTCCAGAAAACATAAATGGACAAAAAGACAACACTCAATAGTCCTAATGTCAGGATTACAGTTAACACGTACGCACACCCACATTATATATATATATATATATATATTATATATATATATATATATATATATATATATATATATATATATATATATATATATATATATATATATATATATATATATATATATATATATATATATATATATATATATATATATATATATATATATATATATATATATATGACTAAGAGATATTTTCTGTTAAAACGGAATTCCATCTAATAAAAGGAGCCCATAAAAATGCCATATTTCAGAGACCAACTGTCTCCCTCTACAGGCAAGCATATGAATGAAGGAGAGATACAGACAGGCGAGATTTATACGAAAATTTCCAGACGTCAGTTGTTATGTCACTCCAGTTGATGGCTTCTTAATCTTTTTAATCGCTGGTTGGAGGTAGGTTTGAGCTATAATATATGAGTCCCAAGGTCGTTTTGAGAGGGTCATCGTATTTCTTTATTAAATCAGGGCTGATTCTGCCACCTGGCTTTTGAACCAACAGTTACTGCTATAAATTATACGTGACAAATTCCAGTTTATCCTGTGGTTATGGTTATTTATGTGGTTTAAAATAGCTGAGCTCTGTTGGTCACACCATATTGACCTCTTATGTTGTATTAATCTTTGGGGAAGTGATTTACCAGTAAAACTGATGTAGGATTTGTCATTGTCGAGGCAAGGGATTTCGTATACTCCTGTGTCTTTGTGGATTGGCTTTTTTTGGGCATTAATCAGGGATTTGGCAAAGGTATTTGGGTATGTAAAAGCCAAAGGGTTAGAATTTCCAAGTGTCTGTGTCAGCATCTTAATCCTGTCCAGTTTTGGGATTTTAATTTTATCGTTGGACGTCTCTCTAGTCTTGTTTTGAGGGGGAATGTACAAGATTATGTTAGCTTAATGGATCGCTTTCTCAATTATATGGTCAGGGTACTTTAAAGATGACAGCTGCCTACGGATTAGTTCAATTTCCTTTTCCAGGAAATCCGGGCAGCAAATCCGTAAGGCTCTTAAGAATAAATTCCTGGTTATGACAATCTTGATAGAAATGTCATGAAAATTAAATAGTGAATGCATGAAAGTGAAAATGTTGGTTTCCTGTATATGGTAAATTTGTATTTTTTCCTGTGTCTAAGTATTAAAAAGTCAAGAAAAGGAATTTAGTTTTCTGTTTCCCACTCAACCTTGAATTTGATGTTGGACACTAATGCATTTAATTTTGAATGAATTTCGTTGAAATTACCCCACCTATCATCCCAAAATGTCAGGATATCAAGCTGATGTCTCATCCACAGCATGTCTTTGGGGTTTATTGAATTTATTATTACGGTTTCAAAATATTCCATGTACAGGTTGGCTAAAGCAAGACTTAAACGGCTGCTTGTTTATAGAATGACTCCCCGAATGAAAAGACGTTACTTGATACACATAATTCAACTAACTTTATTATTTTATTTAGGGTTAGTGGGAAATGATCTGAATAGGGGGCTAATTTTTTCCAAACGGTAGAACTTTTGTGAATAGGGAATCTACATCTAAGCTTAAATGTTTTATGTTGTGAAGTGGTTTTGCGCTTCTTTGAATTTGTGTCAGAAATCTTCATAATGTTTAATGTGAATGGGAGAAAATGTACCTAAGAATAGGAAAAGGAGGCCGACTAACCACTTAAAAATTTTATAATTGAAAACTCCAGCACATGAGATTATAGGTCTGAATGGAAGATTATCTTTGTGAGTTTCGGGAAGGCCATATAACATTAACACTCTATCTTTTGGCGTTTTTATGTGCTCCTTTTATTAGATGGAATTCTGTTTTAACAGAAAATATTTCAGTCACTCCGGCCAATTATGGAATTCTGCGTTTCTTCGCTTACATCCAGAAGTCAAACCCTTTTTTTCGCAAACTTGAAAAAGAACTGATCAGACTACACTGACTGAAAAATCAAAAATACTTTTCAGAAGAATATTTCAAGAAACTAGTTCTTCCGAAAATGCACGGATTCGTGAGATGGACTATGCAATCAGTCCTCTTCCCTTTCTCACACAAGATATTCGTAGAGGAAAGAACTGAAAATACAAAGTGCGAGATCTTCGTACTACGCAGGTTGATATATGAAACTCAGTGTAACAATTCGTCTCCTCACATCAGACCACATATACAAGTATTTGGTTTCATTTTGTTTGGACATTGCTGCCTAGAATAGCGTGACTCATTCCGACAGACTTTCCCGAAAATTAAATAACTTAATAAATGATAGCACTTGGAATAATCTTGAGCAACAAGATAAAGTTTTAAATTTAACTAACACCCACCTTGCCGTAAACCAACACTTAGTTTATCCTTTGCCCTCATGCTTGACCGGAAATATAATTTAGATTTTATAGGTGTTTTTGACAAATTCATATCTGAAAGAAATTACAGCCGATAAGAGATATGTTTAAAAGGCATTTTACTAACTGCATTAGCTGACCCGTAGATTTATGAGAGCCATCCGCTGGCTACAAAAATTAGATGTTGTAATAAGTAGATCCGACAAAGACAGAAAATCGTGGTCATGGATAAAGATTTTTACCTCGACAAAATTAACCAACTCCTTAGTGACACAAACACTTATGACAAGTTAACGAAAATTCCTTCCAAAATGCCCCCAGAGATTTTTTTTTTTTTTTTTAAGTAAGATTAATTGGCAAAGACAAAAAGAGCACTGAACTTTTGGAGTAATTTAAAGTCATTAACCCAAAACTACCTTACTTTTATGGCCTTCCCAAAGCTCACAAAGCAAATATGCCATTCAGACCTATGATCTCACGTGCCGGAGCTTTCAATTATAAAATTCCTAGCCCTTTCATATCTGCATAGTTATCACATCACTGAGGGCACATGAGCCCCGATGTGTCTGGGAGCGCTCGACAGTGCGAAAAAATTATTATTTCGAAAATTCAGCAAAAATAGAAATTTTATGCCAACAACGTTCATTTTGCTGTCCTTTTTCTAAATGTTTATATTTTATGGTGGAATAGTCAGAATAAGAGTCCCAGCCCTCTAAATACAAAAAAATGTGAGTTATTTCACGAAAAAAATCTTTTACTTATTTTCATATTTTCGTTCGTAACCCAAACTATATGATTTTCAGGCGAATGAATTATTTTTTATGAGAAAGCCAATAAAATTCTCTAAATATCGACATATAAAAGAATGGAAAACGAATAAGTCCAGCTGGTGAAAAAATTGATAGAAAAAGGGCAAGAAACAGAGCGCTCTGCCCGGCGTATGGTGAGAATTATCGCTAGAAAAAGATTTTTTTGAAGAGCCCTATCTCGGTTATTTTTTTACTTTGTAAATATACGAAAATGTAGAGGAAAAGTTGAAGAATAATGAGAGTCAAGAAAATGGCTTTGTAAGGGCAAAGTTTATTTTGACGTTATAAATTGATTGAAACGAAAAAAATGTTACCGTTGTCAACATTATCGTTCGTAGCTCAAAAGGTATGAAGAATGGATTATTTTTTATGAGAAAGCCAACAAAATTTCTAAATATTGATATATAAAACAATGAAAAACGAATAAGTCCAGTTGGTGAAACAATTTATAGAAAAAGGGTAAGAAACAGAGCGATTTGCCCGGCGTATGATGAGAATTATCGCTAGAAAAAAGTTTTTTTTTGAAGAGCCCTATCTCGGTTATTTTCATAGAGATTACTTTGTAAATATACGAAAATGTAGAGGAAAAGATGTAGAATAAAGTGAGAGTCAAGAAAAATGGCTTTAGTACCGGCAACAGTTTCATTTTGACGTTATAAATTGATTGAAACGAAAAAATGTTACCGTAGTCAACATTATCGTTCGTAGCTCAAAAGCTATAACAGTTAGGCGAATGGATTATTTTTTATGAGAAAGCCAACAAAATTCTCTAAATATTGATATATAAAACAATGAAAAACGAATAAGTCCAGTTGGTGAAACAATTTATAGAAAAGAGGGTAAGAAACAGAGCGATTTGCCCGGCCTGTGGTGAGAATTATCGCTAGAAAAAGTTTTTTTGAAGAGCCCTATCTCGGTTATTTTTTCATAGAAATTACTTTGTAAATATACGAAAATGTAGAGGAAAAGATGTAGAATAAAGTGAGAGTCAAGAAAAATGGCTTTGGTACCGGCAACAGTTTCATTTTGACGTTATAATTTGATTGAAACGAAAAAATGTTACCGTTGTCAACATTATCGTTCGTAGCTCAAAAGCTATAACAGTTAGGCGAATGAATAATTTTTATGAGAAAGCCAATAAAATTCCTAAATATTGACATATAAAAAATGGAAAACGAATAAGTCCAGTTGGTGAAAAAATTGATAGAAAAGAGGGTGAGAAACAGAGCGCTCTGCCCGGCCTATGGTGAGAATTATCGCTAGAAATTTTTTTTTTTTTTTTTAAGAGCCCTATCTCGGTTATTTTTCATAGAAATTACTTTGTAAATATACGAAAAAGTAGAGGAAAAGTTGAAGAATAAAGGAAAGTCAAGAAAAATGGCTTTGGTAACGGCAACAGTTTCATTTTGACGTTATAAATTGATCGAAATAAAAAAAAAAAGTTACCGTTTCAACATTATTGTTCGTAGCTCAAAACTATAACAGTTAGGCGAATGAATTATTTTGTTATGAGAAAGCCAAGAAAATTCTCTAAATATCGACATATAAAACAATGAAAAACGAATCAGCCCAGTTGGTGAAAAATTGATAGAAAAGTGGGTAAGAAACAGAGCGCGCCGCCAGGCATACGGTGAGAATTATCGCTAGACATTATTTTTGAAGAGCTCTACCTCGGATTTTTTCATAGAAATCACTTTGTAAATATACAAAAATGTAGAGGAAAGTTTGAGGAATAAAGTGAGAGTCAAGAAAATGGCTTTGGTAAGAGCAACAGTTTCATTTTGACGTTATAAGCTGTTCGAAACGAAAAAAATGTTACCGTTGTCAACATTATCGTTCGTAGCTCAAAAGCTATAACAGTTGGGTGAATGAATTATTTTTATGAGAAAGCCAACAAAATTCTCTAAATATCGATATATATGATAATGAAAATGAGATTCAGAGCCCTGCCTAAAATCCAGACGTCTCTTATGTGATGCACTAACAAATTTCCGCTAGTTTTACCGCAAAAACTTTGCGAAAGCATGTTGAAACTGTTCTCGATTGACGTCGCTTTATGTAAACAGCCACACGTGTTTACCCAGCCTCGTACGCATGGTCTCTGATAGAAGTGTGGCTGCCAGGCCTGCGTGGGTGCGATCAGCTGATGTCATTGTGAGAATTTTACTACGCCATGGATTTGCGCATGCACAGTAGAGGAACTAAAAATTTATAGAAAATAGAGGATACCAAACAGAGTGTTTCCAATAATGTAATCCTACATTTTATAAAAAAATGTAAGATACGAGAGAGAAACGTGGGTAGGATCAGCTGATTTCATTGTGGGAAATTTACTATGCCAGGGAATTGCGCATGCGCAGTATAGGGACTGCTTGCCTGGCGTATCGATGCCTAAGTTACACGGTCCAAGGTATGCTTTAGCCTATGGAAACCACCAACTGTACGAAAATAAAAAAAATTTACCCCTACCACATGTACGAAAAATGTCGGTAAATTTTACGTAAAATTACGTCAGTCAGACAAGAAGGGGGGAAGGGGGTTATTGCGTAATATGCCGTCAATTGGGCAGGAAAGGGCTATAGCCGGCCTCCTTTCTCCATTCTCAGGCACATTTTCTACCAGTCACATTAAACATTATGAATATTCCTGTCACAAATTCAAAGGAGCACATATAGCCTACCACTTCACAACATAAAGCTTTTAAGCTTAGATGTAGATTCCCTGTTCACAAAAGTACCAGTACATGACGTTCTACAGTTTTTGAGAGAAAAATTAGCCCTCTATTCAGATCATTTCGCACTAGCCCTAGATAAAATAATAAAGTTAGTTAATTTACGTGTATCAAACAACGTCTTTTCATTCGGGGAGTCACTCTATAAACAAAAATTCGGGGGCAGCATGGGCAGCCGTTTAAGTCCTGTTTTAGCCAATTATACATGGAATATTTTGAAACTGTAATAGTAAATGCAATAAAACCTAAAGACAAGCTATGGATGAGATATGTAGGTGATATCCTAACACTTTGGGATAACAGGTGGAGCAAATTCAATGAATTTCTTTCAAAATAAAATGCATTAGTGCCCAGCATCAAATTGAAAGTTGAGTGGGAAACAGACAACAAAATTCCTTTTCTTTGTTTTAATAATCAGAGACACATCATAATACAGATTTACCATATACAGAAAACCAACAATTTTACTTTCATACGTTCACAATTTTATTTATCATGACATTTCTATCAAGATTGGCATAACCAGGAATTTATTCTTAAGAGCCTTACGGATTTGCTACCCGGATTTCCTGGAAAAAGTAATTAAACTAATCCGTAGGCAGCTATCATCTTTAAAGTACCCTGACCATATAATTGAGAAATCGATCCATAATGTGCTAACATAACCTTCTACATTCCCCTCAAAACAAGACTAGAGAGACGTCCAACGGTAAAATTAAAATCCCACACCTGGACAGGATTAAGATGCTGACACAGACACTTGGAAATTCTAACCCATTTGCTTTTACATACCCAAATACCTTTGCCAAATCCCTGATTAATGTCCAAAAAAAACCAGTCCACAAAGACACAGGAGTATACGAAATCCCTTGCCTCGACAGTGACAAATTGTACATCAGTTTTGCTGGTAAACCACTCCCCCAAAGATTAATACAACATAAAAAGTCAGTATGGTATGGCTAACAGAGCTCAGCTATTTTAAACCACATAAGTAACCATAACCATAGGATAAACTGGATTTGTCACGTATAATTTATGTCAGCAATTGTCGGTCCAAAAGCCAGATGGTAAAAGCAGCCCTGATTAATTAAACATAGAAATACGATGAACCTCTCAAAAGGAGTTTGGAACTCAGGTATTATAGATAAAATCTTCCTTCAACAAGTGATTAAGAAGATTAAGAAGTTATCGACTGGAGTGACATAACAACTGACTTCTGGAACTCTTGGTATAAATACCGCCTGTCTGTATTCTTTCCTTCATTAATATGCTTGCCTGTAGAGAGAGAAAGTTGGTCTCTGAAATATAGTATTAACTTTCTACCTTTTGGCATTTTTATGGGGTCCCTTTTATTATTATTACTATTATATATACGGTATACACACACACACAAACACACAAACACACACACACACACACACACACATACATATATATATATATATATATATATATATATATATACATATATATATATATATATATATATATATATACATACATACATACATATGTGTGTGTGTGTGTAATTTACAATCTGCAGCAGAGATGATTCAGTTCTGGCCTAATTCTAGCATTTCCTAATGGGGGCTGCAAAGCATACACCAAAAAGAAAGCGAAAAAGAGGTTTTAAGGTCACCAGAGAGATACCCAGAGTAAGTTAACATTAATTTGTTTGCAATATACAGAATAAATTTAACAGCAAGGAATACCTATCACCTCTCGATTTAATAGTATCAATGCACTGAGGAAAACACTCTGCAACAAGGAAATTTGTCCCCAGATAATTTAAGGCAACGGGTTGTTGGTGTGGAACTCATGCAACTTGTGGCAGGAAAAAACTTGAGCTAATCCTATGCACTGGGCACCGACTCCTGGAAGGTAGAGGTGTCTAATGAGTATAAATTACCTCAGTAGATCATGGTACACCTTCTTCTGTTCTTTCTCGTTGGAGTTGTCTCTCGCCGTTATAGTTGCTTTAACCCCTGAATTCCTTCCTGGTGGTTCTCATGTGGCTCCCTCCCTTTTGTTTCTTTGTTTTATATTATCGGCTCATCGGCCTTTAATAGGGTGGGATGCTCCATCCAAGTAACCCCAGGTTGCCCATTTTCACGGGTCTCAGTAGGCTATTTCATACTCTGAAGATGGTGTGCCTTCTCTTTATTTTTTAGTATACGATTTATTTTTGCTTATTGTTTTTTAAGGTGTGGTTTACCTCTGTGGGCCTCTCCCCTTTGAGGTAGGCTACGCTCCCCTATGAGCTTAATTTGATTTTGATTGTTTATGTGATGGTATTTTGTAGTGTAAGCTCCATCCCTTGCCCTGGGTGCGAGATCAGTTGAGGAGTTTTGGTTGCTGTTTCTCTCCGGGTCGCTTTTACGGTGGCGAGGAGCTCCTTAGTTCTCTTCCTCCATTTGGGGGAATCGAGTTCTTGATGTGTTTCAGGCTAGTCGCCTCCTTACCCCCTTCTCGATCCCGGTTGGCTCTCGGCAATGTAAATTTCTCTCCCTGCTGGGATTCCTCCTCCCTTTTACACTCTCACTTTTCCTAACCCATACTCAGGTTAGGCCCATATTAGCTCGCCTAGCAAGGAGTTGGGCTTCGGCCAGGAGCCCCGGGAGTAGGCTACCCTTCCAAGTTCATTTGGAGGGAAGGGGATGCAGTTGAGCTGGTGTCAGTGTTTCTCCCTGTCTCCTGTCCCCTTCCGGGTAGC
Organism: Macrobrachium rosenbergii; assembly: GCF_040412425.1. Taxonomy (NCBI): domain Eukaryota; kingdom Metazoa; phylum Arthropoda; class Malacostraca; order Decapoda; family Palaemonidae; genus Macrobrachium; species Macrobrachium rosenbergii. The sequence goes on along the minus strand of NC_089753.1, from coordinate 614,816 downwards.
CTACCCTCTCCACTCACTCCCCCACCCCTCAGCCCACGACTGCAAGTGGTGACGCTAGATGCATGCCCAGTTCAGGGACCTCCTAGCTGGTAGAGGGATTCGCTCCTCCCATACCGGTCCTCAGCCGCTGTGGTGGGTGGTGGTTTGTTTGCTCCAACGGTTCAATCACTTCATACCTTCATCTCCCCATCACACGGTTAGGTGAATTGTGTGGTTCGCCAGATATGAACATAGAGCACTTTACCCGCTGGTTTCTCCGGTGGGAGGTAAGTGGGAAGTTTCTATATCACGTAAGCGAAGCGGACCCCTCCGGTCTCCGGAGTAATTACCATCACTTATTATTATTATTTTGTTTTTAATCTTAGATAAATCTGTTTATCCATATATGCGTGAGTCCGGTCCTATTAAAATTCGGGCTCATTGCTATTTTTCTGGTGCCCTATGGTTAGTCTTTGAGCCTCGTTTCTTCATTCCCCGGAGTCCTCCGGGGTCTGAACCCTTACCTTCCACTCTGTGCATTTAAAGCTTATTGGCCCAGTTTATAATAAGGGAGTTCTTCTCCGCCGGAGTATTCCGGTTGTAGTTGAGTTTCCCGGCCTTGCCGGCTTTAGATTGCTTAGAGTGTGAGGTTCATGTACTTTTATATTTACGGACTGTTCGCTGTGAGTGCGTACCGCTTCTTCAAACAAACCCTACGCGGAGAGCTTCCAGTATGCCGACCCACGCTTGGTTGTGCGGGTCCGCCTGATTTACCTGGTTGTTTGGCACCCCGATGGTTGTGAGGTTTGCTTGTTTCTGGTTCAACCATCCAAGATGAGCCAAGACAGTCTTCTTTCCGTTCATGCTCCTCATGTTGTATATTGTTTCATTCCCGGTCTGACTTTTCTGCTCCTAACTAACTGCTGGTTTTGCAAAGCACTTGCTTTCCAAGAAGTCTTGCTTGAATCCCCGCCTGTATTGTCTGGCAGGAATGTCTGTCCGGAAGCCCCACGCCCTCGACGCCAGGTTGAGGGACTTGCTTACCCTCGGGCGCACGGTGGCGGCTACGCAGTGCTCTTGAAGAACTTGCCACCCCAATCATCCAACAACCGCGGATGCGCACCCAGCCACCTCGCGATATCATGTACGGGTCTCGGAGGATGTTGCCGCTTAAATCTCGACTAAACCACGAATAATGGAGCAGGACCAGGTGGTAAGTAAGAGGTAAGTGAGGATGTTGGGGCGGGCTCCTCTTTGTTTGACTCTGCTTCATCAGTGTCTTTGTAGGATTTGTGAAGTCTTCCTCCTTGGGTGATAGAGTCTCATCATATCCCTGCTGAATTTCATGGAAGGCGAGGCTACAAGTCCTCGACTTCCAAGAAGGCACGCCTTCCCCCGCCGAAGGCCAAGGTTTCAGGACCGTAGCCTCCGAGCACCCAGTTCCTGCGGCAAAGGCGCGAGCAAGGGTTGCAAAACTGGCCTCTCGGCCAACTCCTTCTTTGATGCACAAGCCCTGCCAATGGCTTTTTACAAAAGTTTACGGAGGACCTGTAGATTCTAGGTTTGAAAAAATCTCTGATAAGTCGCCAATTATGACAACATACTGGCAGGTTTGGCTCGCCAACCGCAGAACCACAGTATTCTATCCCCGACACTGGCGGACCCTCCTGCCGCTCGCATGTCGGTAACCCTTGGCGCCAGACCCGGCCATCCAACATGATGGCAAATCCACAGTGGAGGGTCTGGGCAATTTGAGACGGCTGGAGCACTGGAGCCTTTCCCCTCGATTCAGCCTCTTATCCAGGCTTCGTGAGGCCCACAGAAGAAGCCTGAGCCCGGTCAGACAAGGTTCCTAGGAGACTGTCATCATCCCTAGGGACCAAGCTCAGTCGGCTCTCCTGCGCACTCTGACGGAGTGGCAGGCAGTAAACACGAAATTGACCCCTTTCAAGGGCAATTTTACGATGTTCACCCTGGGAGAAGACCTTCCCACTCTTTGCATGGACAAAGTTGCTCTGCCACGCCCGAGGCTGCTTTGGAAGGTAATCCCTACCACAATTAAGGGAACAGATCCTACTTCCTGGTATTCCAGGAAGGAACAGTTCTGGGGTGGACGCTCACATTCACCTGCCGAAGCGGATTTCCCCGCTTTCCACGAAGTTTAGTGAATAGTCTTGCCGTCGGAATCTTTATTGAAGGCGGAGTTTGAGGCCCGACTGTTAGCCCGGTCCTGAGCTCCTGTCTTACAGAGGCTACTGCCGTTCTCCGCTCAGACGAACCCTTTTTCCAGGTTCTAGCTAAGTCCTTCCTGGAGTGAGTCAGCTGGACTTGCATGAGTTCATCATGGCCAGACTGGGAGTGCAGGAAATTCATCTTTAAGGACGCTACTGATCCACACGAGCCTAACAAGTCGCTAAAAAGCCCGATCTGGGACCTAACCTCTTCCCTGAAGACGGTGTTGAACCGTTATGTCTGAGGCTACACGGGGCTTAACAGAGTTCGCGCTCATGGGGGCAGGCATTCCCACTTATAAGTCGTTAAGACTCCCAGAATCGGCCGGCCTCAGACGAGAGGTGAGGCAAACGCTTCAGGAGGCATAAGAGGGCCCCATCAGGCGGTAGTCCAAGCTGCCCCGGTCTCTCGTGCAGGCAGTGCCCATCCATCTACCTCTAAGGCCCACCCCCAACAGTACTTGCTAAGTCCAACCAGCTGCTCCTCATGTGTCCTCACAGCATACAACCCTACATATGAGCTGTGGCCACGGCCTCAGTAGGGTTTGTATGGAGAAAAGGTCCCCACAGAGGAAGGTCTAACACCACCCCAAGAGGAAGACCTGGACGTGGTAGAGGGGAATAAACCCGCCTCCCACTGAGAGAACACAGGTAGGCGGTCGCCTGTATTGGTTCAGGGACCACCTTCAGCCTCTGGGCACACGCATTGTGTCCAAGGGACTGGGTGGAGTTGGATCAAGAACCCCTCCTCTAACCAGATTTTACCAGCCAACACATCAATCCTACAGGATTATATAACAGAATTGCTCAACAAACGAGCACAAAGAAAGCAAGGCACCTAAAGTTTCAAGGCAGGCTATTCACTGTTCCCAAAAAAGACCGATCAGCAAAGAGTGATCCTGGATCTGTCGCTGGCTTAAATCTCTACATAAATGCGACAAATTTCGCATGCTTACGTAGCTCAGGCACGACTCTCTACTTCCGCTATGGGGCCGCTACCACCTCTCTATCGATCTTTCAGACGCGCTTTATTATCACGTCCCGATTGCGCTGAACTCTCTCAGTTCCTCGGTTTCAGACCGAATCGCTCTTACCTTCAGGTCATGCCCTTCGGTCTGAACATTGCACCCAGGTATTCACTGCTGGCGGACACGGGGTAGTACAGCAGCTCCGGGTCCCAAGGGACTTCCCAGCGCATCTAGACGATTGATAATCTGGGCACCAATTGTTCCGGAGTGTCAGGCCAATGTCCATAGTCAACAATTTCCTAGAGTCACCGGGTTTTCAGCTGAACAGAGAGAAGTCCTCGACTCCGGAGTCCCGTTTCAGTGGCTGGGTCTCCAGTGGATCTGTCCTCCCACATCGTATCTCTCCCGCCTCCCAAGAGGAAAGAGATAGCATCTCTCACCAAGAGGTTTCTCAAAAATCCATCGGCATCCGCCGTCCTGCAAGAAAGAGTCTCCTCGTCCCTTCAATTTGCCTCAGTGGACAGACCCTCTTGAAAGCCAAATTAAAGACACATAAACAGAGTGTGGCGGAGTCGAGCAATGCTGCTCAGGGACGTTGGTCTCTATCCTCGAATCTTTAAAGACAAGACTGCGCTCTTGGACCACAGTCATGGCCTGGGTCCAAACAGTTCCGCTTCAATTTCCTCCGCACTAGTTATCCACAGACGCCTAAGCGGCTGGGGATATCTACCAAAACAGAAAGCAAGGAACGTGGTCCACAATGTTTCAGCAGTTCCACATAAATACCCTGGAAGCTATGGCGGTCTTGGCATGATTCTATCACTATTTTCACCGGGCTGACACGGGACTGACTCCAGAAAAGGGATTTTTGACAGAGAAAATCTATTTCTGAGGAAGGTCCCGTCACCCGGGTGACCTCCCTAACTGACCTAGTGCTCTATTTGCAATAATGCCAAGTCTGGGGTTAGTGCTAGCATGGAATGAAGTAGGTGGCGCTGGTGTCGCTGGGCCCTGGCGGGTGTTGGGAGTGTGGAGCTGTAACGGCTCACCGCTCTTTTTACGGGGTTTTGATAAGGAGAGATTCTTCGGCATATTTCCGCAGTAGGTAGCTTCACTTCACCCTTCATTATTTTATTGCATTTTTTTTATCAGCTGTCGTCGGTGGCTTGTCAGTAGCAACAGAATGGTACGAGGCATTGTCCATGACGATGACTGATGAAGGAGGGATGTTCGGGAGTAGCTGGGATTTGAACCAATTTTCAAAGACGAAGCGATTCATTTGCATTTTAGCTGTTCTTTATATACGTTTGTGTGTATACTATACCCTATCGGTTCCTTCATGCCGATTTAAATCGTTGTCCCCACGATGCCAAATGCCTAGCATTAAAAGTCCTACCATTATCTGTTACCCCTTTTAATTCGTGGGTCCGTTATTGTCTCCTGAGAGCCATATACTTCTGGGCGATCCCTATTGACTCGACTTTCCTCTGAAAAGCTTTCTATTCTTCCAAGCCTCTGTATTTCCATAGGCCTACTGAACGTCCACACTTAATTTATATATACTTAGTTTTGTGTTAATTTAATTATATATATTTGCAAATTCCAAGCTCGCAGAAGCTCTCCCATTTGTTTATATATATATATATATATATATATATATATATATATATATATATATATATATATGTGTGTGTGTGTGTGTGTGTGTGTGTGTGTGTGTGTGTGTGTGTGTGTGTGAATTTCTTTTACTGTATGCATATGAGAGAGCAGAGCAGCATAAATATACATAAATTATACAAGTGGAAATAATCGGCAAAAATGAATCAGAAACCAATTATATTTACGTTGTATAACTTATGCTACCTTCATATATTACAACATGATTGGGAATATTTGATTTGGCATCGGTCTATATGCGCACACAAACACACAAACGCAAAGGATACTCAAGGTCACATTTAGAAGAAATGAAAGCAAAATCCGGGATAATTACGGAGCGAACACTCCCTCTGTGTGCTTAATCCGCCTCATTTACCGCTGAGATTTTAGGTTTAAGGAGGTCCAGTTTCTTAAGGGTAAAATGACCAAAGGGATCTTAACTGCGAACGATATAGTCCGGGAAAACCGTCCTCTCACCCGCCACGACATTTTGGTTTACCTATAGCTACCCCAAACTTACCCCCACCATAGAAGTGAGCGTACCTCTCTACTCTCTTTACCTTGACTGGATGCTTGCGATGACATTCGCCGACGTTATGATTCACTTCAACACTTATGATTCGTGGTTCTGTTTCACGTAGATCGTTATGAATTTCTGGTATGTGTCCTTCACATTTGCACTGTTTGTCTTTCTTATTGGATCCACTTCAGCTGGCACTATTTATGTAATGTTCATTTATTTATTATTATTCTGTTTATATCTGCTATTCGTTTAAGATTTCTTCTTTATAGATGATGATCTTTCTAACTTTGTTATGTAGTGGCATAGATTTCCCAGGAGGTTTAAGAAGATACAATAGATTTTTCTTTCTTCATTAGCACCAAAGAAATAACTTTATAATAGAAGTACAAGGTGATATGCAGTACAAAATACAGGGTGAGTCAATGTGAGTGTCTTCTTATATCAACCCAAAAGTGGTGAGGCTTGCAACCTCTCGCCTTCTTCATTGTGCCTTAGCTACTCCTTGTCTGCTGTCTTTTCTTCTCTCTTCTTATCTGCTCCTCCTTTCAGAATTGGACTTCTTAAGGATTTTTGGAAGTCGATTGTCCAACCCCCAGTAGGCAGGGATTTTGTTTCTGCCCCACCTTTGTTGACGCTTAATTGATTGAAGTTATCTAAAGACTTCTTTTGGGTGTAATCAGAACAATTAACTCGTTCTTAGTAGGTGGAACTAATTACGTCACCGGAAATCTAAGATTTCTGGCTTGATTTGCATAGCTAAGCTTCACAGGTGAGGTTGTTTAACGATTTCATTGTGATTAACTTTTGCCAGTGCCGCACCAATGTTTGGCTACATATTCACAACACCTTTGCTTCGATCGTCATTCCTTCAATGATTTCAACGATTATACTTACCCTGTTTATATAACATATCCTGTTTTGCTTTTCCCTCTCTCTCTCTCTCTGTTCGTTTCTTCTAAATCTCTCTCTCCCTTTCTTTCTATCAATGTCTGACAATGGAAGGTTTCTCAGTTTCTCTCTTTTTTGTTATTTTGATTAACGTTTAGAATATTCAGAATTCTTAGCTATCACTACACTTTTGTATTATAAATTGGGATCATAGCGATCAATGTTTTGATTTGGAAATCGATTACATGGTAAGTTCATTTTGCTTAACCTTCTAACGCCGAGCCTCTATTTACAAAAGTGTCTGTCGTATGCCGGCGGCGTTCGGGAGTTAGCGCCGAAGCAGAAAAATTTTTTTTTCAAAAAATCACAGCACGCTTAGTTTTTAAGATTAAGAGTTCATTTTTGGCTCCTTTTTTTTCATTGCCTGAAGTTTAGTATGCAACCATCAGAAATGATAAAAGAATTTCAATATCATATATAAATATTGAAATATATGACAGCGCAAAAAAAAAAAATTCATATATAATTATATACAAATCGTGCTGTGAGCAAAACGGTTAAAGCTAGAGTTATTTTTTTTCTTTGTATTGTACACTAAATTGCAATGATTTTGGTATATAACAAATTGTAAATCGATCAAAGCAACACAGAGAAAATATTATCACAAAATGATGCATGAATTCGTAACGCGCGGACATAAAAAAAAAAAAAAGTTTTTTTTTTTTTAAATTCACCATAAATCAAAATATTGTGCTAGAGACTTCCAGTTTGTTGCAAAATGAAGGTACATGATTGAATATTACTAGAATGTAAGAGTTTTAGCTTACAATTGCGTTTTTCGATCATTTAGGTCGAGTTAAAGTTGACCGAAGGTTGAAATTTTGGCACTTATCATGATTTATATGAAAATATTTCAAAACTGATAGAAGCTACAACCATGAGTTATTTTTTGTTGTATTCTAAATGAAATTGCGCACATTTCCATATATAAAACTTTATGTAACGACTAAAATAAAACTGTGCAAACATTACGATAGTGACGAAAGAATTTCTGAGATGTTCGGCAGAGTTACCGCGCGGACGTAAGGAAAAAGTTTTTTTCAAAAATTCACCATAAATCGAAATATTGTGCTAGAGACTTCCAGTTTGTTGCAAAATGAAGGTACATGATTGAATATTACTAGAATGTAAGAGTTTTAGCTTACAATTGCGTTTTTCGACCATTTAGGTCGAGTTAAAGTTGACCGAAGGTTGAAATTTTGGAACTTATCGTGATTTATATGGAAATATTTCAAACTGATAAAAGCTACAACCATGAGTTATTTTCTGTTGTATTCTACATGAAATTGTGCACATTTCCATATGTAAAACTTTATGTAACGACTAATATAAACCGGTGCAAACATTACGACAAAGTGATGAAAGAATTTCTGAGATGTTCAGCAGAGTTACCGTGCACGGACGTAAGGTTAAAGTTTTTTCAAAAATTCACCATAAATCGAAATATTGTGCTAGAGACTTCCAATTTGTTGCAAAATGAAGGTACATGACTGAATATTACTAGAATGTAAGAGTTTTAGCTTACAATTGCTTTTTTCGACCATTTCGGTCGAGTTAAAGTTGACCAAAGGTTGAAATTTTGGCACTTACCGTGATTTATATGGAAATATTTCAAAACTGATAAAGCTACAACCATGAGTTATTTTCTGTTGTATTCTACATGAAATTGCGCACATTTCCATATATAAGACTTTACGTAACGACTAATATAAACTGGTGCAAACATTACGACAAAATGACCAAAGAATTTCTGAAATTTTCGGCCGAGTTACCGGGCGGACGTAAGGAAAGTTTTTTTCAAAAATACACCATAAATCGAAATATTGTGCTAGAGACTTCCAATTTGTTGCAAAATGAAGGTAAATGATTGAATATTACTAGAATGTAAGAGTTTTAGCTTACAATTGCGTTTTTCGACCATTTCGGTCGAGTCAAAGTTGACCAAAGGTTGAAATTTTTTGTAGTCGACGTACGGTACGTCCACTTGGCACCCAACAGACAATTTTAGTCGACGTACGATACATCCAGTCGGCATTTAAGGGTTAACTGAGTTCAGGGCACTTTTCTTGCTTTTAGTTAGTGTAAATGAATCTCTAGATACTTTATTTATATGGGCAAGGTTATTTTTCGTTATACAAAGCGTTTTTAAGTCGAAATATAACTTAAATATGTCTCGTTGTGAAATTAATTTAGCTATTTTTTTTGTTAATAGATGATGTTGGCCATTTGGGGGCATTTGTTTCGTGTAAAAAAAAATCACGATTCTGTTCACTATTCACTTGATTTCATCCTAATACGAGCTTTACGTATTTATCATTTATTGGCGTAAAAATAGCCGTAATATGTGTTTTTAATGCCCAGTAGTTTTTATTAAAATACTTTCTCTCCAATTTTAATTACAGTCAAGTTTCATTCATGTTGCCGATGCACGATAATTTATAGTCATTAGCAGCTTGAACACTGTTTTCTCAACTTTAGCAGTATATTTCCTTGCCGATCTTTTATCCATACCGAATAAGGGTATAAGGTAAAAATATTTCAGTCCTATTCTACTTAACTTTATTTGTACTATAACTATGGTAATTGTGTATTACCATACGATGGTTGAAATACAAGCAAAACGGCTGTTGTTATTCGATTCGGTGATAAGCAAAACAACAGTTTCTCATTCGGTTGTTTGGTTGTTTATGGCTTTACACATTTACACAAGAGTATAAGGTTACTAACAATACTTTTATCATCCTCTTTTACCTTCTAGCTAGAAGATGGGATAAACAGATGGAGGAAAATAAGGTGGTCTATTGTAATTTGGGCTCTCTTGCTGCCTGATTGTACATTGCTGCCTGCGCCCACAGGAAATTTAAAAATATTTTCTAAATATTGTCGTATCGGTATTGATTGCTAACCCCATTGCAAAATCGAATTATTGTAAGGCAAATTATAATAACTAAAGAACTGCCTGAGTATTTTAACAGTTTTATCACAAAAAGTGCATTTAGTCATGAAAATGAGATGAAAATACAGTAATCAGTGAATATTTCTCAGTGAAAAATACCGTGAATGGGCGAATTTTTAGCAAATAATGCATATATACAGGGTGGGGCAAATCAAATGCCTGAGTTTTGATAGGCTATTAGGAAAAGTAAAACAATACTTACAGAATTATTTGTTGTTTTATTTGAATCAGTATACAATGCCGTTTGTGTGATCACTTTTTGAAGATGGCATCAGGAAGATGGTGGCCATCTGTAGCGATGCACTGTTAAAGCGATGTCTGAAGTTTTCAGCTGCTCTTGGCACATCTCAATTTGCCCCACCCTGTCGCTATTGGGCTGAAACCAACCCAAGAGAACTTCACCAGAGACTGCTCCATTCCCCTAAAGTTACTGTTTGGTGTGCAGTTTCCAAATTTGGGGTAATTGGGCCTTATTTCTTTGAGGAAGATGGAAGATCTGTCACCGTCAACTCTGAACGTTATCTTGCGATGTTGGAAGACTTTTTGGAACCGAAATTGGAAGAATTAAGTGAGGAAACAAATCTGGGAGACACCTGGTTCCAACAAGATGGAGCAACAGCCCACACTGCTCAAGTTGCAATGGTCAAATTGTGACAAATGTTCCCGGCACGCCTCGTCTCTTGGAGGGGTGATGTCGAGTGGCCCCCACGCTCACCTGATCTGAGCATTTGCAACTTCTTCCTGTGGGGATATCTGAAGGAGAAAGTGTTCAGAAGTCGGCCACACAATTTGGAAGAATTGAAGATGCGAATTCGGGAGGAAATTGCTGCAATACCCCTTGAGATGTGCCGAAGAGCAGCCGAAAACTTCAGACATCGCCTTCAACAGTGCATCGCTACAGATGGTCACCATCTTCTTGATGCCATCTTCAAAAAGTGATCACACAAACGGCATTGTATACTGATTCAAATAAAACAACAAATAATTCTGTAAGTATTGTTTTACTTTTCCTAATAGCCTATCAAAACTGGGGCATTTGATTTGCCCCACCCTCTATGTTCCATAGAGAAATCCGCGAACAGGTGAGTCCATGAAATGGGTTTACTGTATTAAGCTTTTCAACAGAAAAACCTCCAAAATTTGACCATTCTGCCATTCTGGAGCCATATTTCTTCTGTCAGATAGACGTTGTCAGCGTCATAAACCTGGAACATGCGTTGTACCCCAGGAAATAATTTTTTTATGAATATATTTGAAAAGCGTCGTAAATGAGGAAGCTGAGCCATTGTAAACTGGAGACTGTCTGTAGTTGAACATAACATTTACATATTTTCACATATCTGAAAATTAGTTTTTGTGGTACAACTATTCATGATATGCTAAAAAAAAAATATGTCTGATTCAATCTTTTCTTTGGCATTGCTGTTTCCATTAAAGAAAACAGTGATATTTTCATATGGTACTAAAGTATATTTACAACTTCCAACTAAACATGATTATGTCACACAAACTTTCAAGATAATTTATCTCTCACTGAGCAATAAAAGCAATGAACATTTTGTCTATTAAACCCTCTGAAAATTTTTTTTAACACTTTCTTTAGGGCATATTTATTTTGACAAACTGTTCCAAACCATCAAAAGTTGAATATAGATCATTTCTTTAAATTCAGCAACAGGTGCACCCATTAACCCACTCAGGAATTAAGGTAAGGTAAACTTCAACATTTGACTTACAAGCATATAAACAAGTTTATTTTTTTACAATAATTCACTTAAAAGTGCCATGAAAACAAATTTATATATCACCTTCTAAATACTCTTACAATCTGTCAAAATGTGTGTAAATACATCAATGTCTTAACAGAAGTAAACTAATATCTCTTAAAACCGATGTCCAGGACCTTGTCATAAAGTTACAGACCTTTACAGATATCTGGTTTTCCTTTTCTATGGCCTTAGCACGTGATGTTATTGACAGTGAGGTAGTATCTGACTCTGTGTGTTACATTCATTCCAGTTGAAAGACCAAGGATCTGCACTGTATTTATCTTGCAGTACACAAACTTTTGTAACTACATACTTAAAACTGTTTTCCATTCTTAGCTAATAGTATAGAAAATTATTTTCATTTTTTTTACCATGTCTAATGAACAAATCAAATGAAAATGGCAGAATTATTATAATGATAAAATACTTAGTAAGGGCCAATCAGTCACGTTTCTAAAATAAAAGCTTGACAACTGGATGAGATTCCCCATTACACTGTTCTATCATCAAGCCTTTAAAAACGTAAAGACTGTCAAATATCCACAAAATCATCATAAAGAGGCATATGACCTACTCTTTGCATTGCTTTTCTGTATATTTCACAAAAATCACCCAGAAATACAAGATACAAAAGTATATATAAATTACACTTTGTCAAGATAACAGCACATCTTCAAATTAGTATCTCCAACAGGGGTTTACCACTTACAGTGTGGCTTGCACGGCACATTGCAGATGGTACCAAAGACCTTTTGCTATCCAGCTTCTTTAACATCACCTTGTTCCAGTATCTGCCTATACTTTAAGATCAAATCTTTTGGGTTAACTGTATGAGTCTAGAAATGTCTTAGTGCTCTCGTAAAACCATCGAGTACTGTAATAGTAAAAACAGCATATAAAACTAATTCTGTCAGGATGGGACATATTTTAGTAACTGAACTTGTTACCTGGTCTTCTAAAACAAGTAAGGATAAACAAATACATTATGACTGCATTCCGGTATGCAGTATTACATTGTAAAAATTACATCTGCAAAGTCCCAGTAACATTACTAACTCTACCACTCAGGAAAGTTGTCATTTCTCTTGACAAAAGATGACTCAATAATGTCTCATGTCTTCAATCAATGCAGTGAGGTAAGCAGGTAATCAAGTACTTTTATTCTCCCATTTCTGACTGAGAGAGGGAGAGAGAGAGAGTGCCATATGTTTAAGAGTGCTAGCAATATTTTATGCTCCTCCATGTTATTTGAATCTACTTGAATTCGTCAAACATTTTATATAAATTCCTGTTGCTGTATTGTGGCATTTTCCATTCACCTATAATACTAACTTCTGTATTGTGTGTATTGTTAACATATGGTAAACCACTTAATTTTCAACAACTTAGTGTGATTTAGAAACTTTTCAGTTTTCCAGTGAGACTTTTGTTTTATGGATACCTTTCATCAGCTTTTGTATTTTGTCATAAATCTGAAATTTCTTATTTTTCCCATTTTTACTAGAACCTACCGAGTTCCCAAAAGTTCAAATTTTCTACAGAATCTTACTCCCTACACATGGTTTGCAAGAACTTCTTCAGAGATTAATGCACACTTTCTTATGGTTACAAATATAAAAGGTTTTTTTAAAGACCTTTGTGATATTCTGAAAACTAGTTATCAATGATTAACACATTTTATCAAATTAATAGAAGCAAATGACCATTCAGTGATCATGCATCTGCAACATTTTTAGACACATGAGTGAAGAATATAACCATAAAAATGCATGTTAACCCTTGTCTGGCACATATCTCCAGGTATTTCTATTACTCAGCAAGCAAACTTTATTTATGATTTTTAAGAATCAGTATCCAACACGCTTCATCTTTCTAAATAATGCTCTAAAAATATTTTTTTTATTTCTTGCCCAAAATTGAAAACCAAAAACACAATCTAAAAAGGAATACTAAGGGTCTAACTGTATGGTATTCCACAAATGAGCATACATATAACTAGCAGTCAACAAATGAAAGCCTTCCACTTTCGTTGGGTCTGAACATTTACTCCATAACAGTACAAAGCAATCATCTGAATGTCTTAAGCATATTTATATGAAACTCTTTCTCAGTACCATCAACATCGATAACATAATATAGAACTTTTCTCTTTTTCTTAATTCTATATGGACCTTGCCACTCTGCTAATAGTTTATCTGATGGTGTATGTGAAAGTAACAAAACTTCATCATGTGTATTAAAAGATCGAAGATTATAGTATTTCTGCTGCTGATCTAAAGTGCAATCCCCTGATTTTTTACATTCTTCCAGTGTAAGTGCACATGTTTGAGAAAGCCGTTCCTTTAACTCAAGTACATGCTGATAGTCAATGCAAGTATCTTTGTTTTCAGGCAAATTGCCTTCGAGGCAATCTCGAAGAATATGCATAGATCCCCTAAAGTCCTGCCCGTATAGCAAATAAAAGGGAGAGAAACCGGTACCCTTATGTTCAACTTCTCTGTAAGCAAAAAGTAAGGGTTTAATAAACTCATGCCACAACTTTGACTGTTCAAAACAAAGGCACTTGAAAATCTTCCTTAGACTGCTATTTAACCTTTCACAAGTACTAATGCATTGGCAGTGATCAGGTGTGGTTTTTAATCCTTTCATTCGCATCAGCCTAAAAATTTCATCCATACAAGGAGTAAGTGGCATTCCAAGATCACTAAGAATCTCTTTAGGAACACCAAGGCGTGTAAAAATGCCTCCAAGTGCTGTAGCAACTGCTACTGTAGAAATGCTCTTCAATGGAACAGCTTCAGGCCATTTAGTAGCAAAATCTGTGAGAACTAAGATGTATTTATAGCCTTGGAGAGATGGGTTAAAAGGTCCTACAATGTCTAGTGCACATCTTGCAAAAGGTTCTCCTAATATGGGCACTGGTTGAGTAAGATCAACTATGTTGCTTCCCTCAGGAGTAAAATGCTGACATACGTCACAGGATGCAGTCCATCTCTTCACATCTTCGTACATATTAATCCAGTGAAATTCTTTTGCAATTCTATCCAGAGTTTTAGCTTTACCAACATGACCACTCAACAAACCACTATGACTAAAATTTAAAATTATTTGTCTATACTCATTAGGCACTACTAACTGTGTAGCAACATTACAGGACTTGAAATTTTGTTTATTTCTGTACAAAAGTCCTTCAATTATGGTAAATGAAGAAATTAATGTGCCCTTTCTTTCTACTTTCCCCTCCTTGGCATTACAAAACAAGTTTGTCAATGTTTTATCTTTAGCTTGCAACTGCCTCAGATTTGGTTCTTGAACAATTTGTGCAAGTATTTTAGCATAAGCTCTGGATTTTTTATCCTCCCTCTTTCCATTTTGGCTTTCTCTTTGAGCTGAAACAGAACTAGAAATTCTCCCCACATTTCCCATATAAACTTCATGCTGCAGCTGTACAGGCAACTCTACTAACGATTGTCTCTCTCTGACCTCATAATCACTGGAAAAAGAATGAATTTCCTCATCATTATCCTCACTACTTGCAGATGAGTTTTCGCTTAACTCCTTCTCATCACTTTCTGGAGAATTATTTTGAGTCATGCTTTTCAATTTTTTCGTCAAGTTTTCAAACCTACACTGATATTCACACCTTAAAAATTCCTTTACAGTAACTGACCAGTATCTTTTCCAAAGTTTTTTAACATGGCTTTGGTTATTCTTCCCAGGAAAATCTTTCTTATACTTTTTCATAAAAAGTCTGTATTTCTCTTCATACAGAGGGTGAATCATTGGTGTATCAATATACAGCTGAAGTTCTTTATCACGTTTCTCCTCTAAAACTTCTATTGCTTGCAGCAGTTCCTGTCTCCTGAAAAATAAAAATACATTTAAATGCAATAAAAACAATATTAAAAAAATAGAAAACAAGGACTCTTATAGAACATAATCACCAAAGAAGGAGTTATAACAAATTCATAAATAAACAAAAATCAATATCCAATCAGTAAATGCTGTCTGACAATTTCAGATAATTAATCAGTTCAATGCCAGTACATTTTAATTCCTTAGGGTATATTCACCTGGTAATATTCATATTTCATAAAAAATATTCCATTTTTGAGAGAGACAGAGAATTTGCAAAAACATGTGTGGTTAGTTTGTTTTTAAGAGATAAAGCTATAGAAGAAAAGCCTTGAACTTCAATTTCTTGTGTGAAGAACAAATGCAGATACAAATAATTTTTCCAGCGTCGACCAGGTGACGATCCACAAAGTGAAACTGAATCCCTTTTACTGCAATCATTCTTAAGTATGGTGAAGAGACCCACACAAGTATAATGGTCAACACACCTGATAGCTTTGGGGGGACAACCTGAATGGGGAGGGGAGAGAATATTCAGACCAAGTGCCAACATAAGCCTTCTGACATAGTCTTCAAGAAATGGGCTACCCCCAAAAAATATACAGGTATGCTATACCTGTTGTAGTACTGAAGTTCTGAATGCTTCTAATGCTGACAAGACTGCTACTGTTTGGAAAGTTCTTTTCAATCTAATTTAGCCCCAATTTTGTAAACTTGTGGTTTCTGCTTGGCTATTGTTGCTTTGCTGGAACTGTCTCTTGAATGATTTCTTGACAGTTATGACCAAGGGCATGAAGCAAGACGGATAAGGAAGGAGGTCCCAGGCTAACAGTATAGGCTTTCAATACATGCTCAAAGTTTCTTTGAAAGTGCATCTTGAGATTCTTTAAAAACTGACTTAGTGATAAATCATACATGTTAGATCCAACCCATCATTCATAACACAGCTTCATCTGTGAGTCTTTCCAAATCTTATACATTCCATTCCTCAATACCAATTAGAAAGATTGTCTGCAAGCCGGTTGGCAGCAGGCTGTGCTCCCAACCCTTGTTCCATGCAATGAGAATCTTGCTTCTCCTTTAGCCCAGGTATGGATGTGAAGAGACTAGGAGGCAGGCCATCATATGCAGCATCTCACAGAGGAGGATTTGAATTAAAATGACTGTAACTCATTTATTTTTTAAGTCACACTCAATTTCTTTAATAAAAAAAAGTTTTTTTATGAGGAACATGAATCTGGTAGAATTTTATGGTTTTCTATCCATATTCATTACCAATATGTGTCAAAACAAAGTGCTGAACATTTAAATTTGTTGTATGGCTAAAAACCAAACATAAATTACTGGAAACAGCAAGATTTATCATACTGATGCCTATAACGAATATGGTGAATCAATAGCATGTTATGAATGAAAAAACTGTATACTGCAAAAACAGCGCTAAATTAATTGAAATTCCAACTAAAGAAGCACTTTAGGGCATGGATTTTCAATCTTAATGAATGGCTTATTGGTATGTTTACTATAAGTTAGAGTAAGAAATGCAAAAATGCATACTCAGTCATTTAATCCTAAATCAGCCCTAAAACATGCATGGATGAAGGCATGCATATGACTATTATAACTATAATGAATGCCTGAGTATGGAAGTTATGAAAGTTATGAAGAAGAGTAAATAAAAAACATGTAAATGTGTAAACTAGTAAATAAAAAACATGTAAATGTGTAAACTAAGTAATTTCAAATTCGAATTTGGACCAAAAAATAAAGATGATGGTTTAGAGTGTATGTATGACTAATACAATCACAATTAATGCATGATTGTTTGAGTAAATTAGGAGTGAATACAAAAAAAAAGTTTACATATATAGCATTAGTCATTTCAACCACAAATTTATCCTCAAAAATAGAGGTAAGTGCATGAATGAATGCATATGTATCAAAATACACACAAGTTCAAGCCAAGGATTTTAACAATGCTGAAATCAATAATAATAATAATAATAATATAATTTGGCAGCAGACCCTCTTTTAAACAGGTTCTATTGAAAATTATTGCGGCTTCAGCTGCATTTATTTTGTAGAAGACTTTTCTATTTTCCTTATTGCGGACTTCTCTTCAGTGGAGTGCGTGCTAACAGCTCGCCTATATTTGTCATTTCATGGGGAAAAGTCAAAATCTGGATTCTGCTTCTTTATATATTCTATACAGTTAGTTCTATACAATTGTTGCGCGACAGCGTTTCGACAGACTCTTCTGTCATTCTCCAGCATTTTGGAGCTAGTAGAGGACTGGCAGATTGCATAGGTCCTTCTGAATTTATACACGGGCTTCAGCGGGGGTCATGGATGGCGAATTCTGATTGGTTGCAGTCAGCGAACTTCAAGCCAAATTTCTGCGGTGGCTTCGATCCTGACAGATCTTCGCAACCTGGGAATGTCATTCATTCCAGCGTCCCCATTGGCCTGCCGTTGCGTGATGTCATGCGGCTGACATCATCGGTAGTTTGGCTGCTATTGGGCTGCGGATGAATGATGTCATTATCTACTCTTTCTGTCGTAGTATGGGGATTGTCTCGAAGGGCACCTCGCTCATCAGGGCATCTCCATTCTCAGGGTTGTCGTTTTCAGGTATTCGTTGGATTTGGTGGGTGTTCTGCATTATTCTTCTTAAATTCGTGGGTAGGAGCGATGCCTCCTGCGTCGTATTCATTTTTTGGTTTTTCTCGGCAATGAGGAGCGCCTCTAGCAGGCGCAGGCGTCGAGGGTCGGCGGCTCTCCTGATTATACTTATATTTTGTATAATACTGTCGCGGGAGATGGAAATATTGTGAGTAGCACGGGCGTGGTTCATGATGGCACCCTCCTGGGTGTGGCAGGAGATCCTTTTGACAGACGCATCATGGTCATTCCAATATAAGCGCCGGGCATCCTCGGACAGGACATACAAATTGGTAGACCACGTTCTTCTGCTTGAGGGTTCTCTTGCTGGCGGAGAGGGGTTATTCTTCATCACCAGATCACGGTGCGGCGGTTCTTATAATAAATTACAAGATTTATTCTCTTACTGTCTTCGGTCGGGGTGGCGTTTTCAATGACGATTTTCTTCATGGAGTTCTCGTCCTCACGGTACTGGGGATGCATCAGGCCTTATAATAGATCTTTATGTCATCTTGGGGGCAGGTTGTGTGTTCTCACCGTTGTACCATTTTTTCCAGGCCAGTTTGAATTTCTTTGTTGACGAGCTTGTTGGTGAAACCATTGTTCACCAACATTTGTGCAGCACGTTCGAATTCCTTGTTGGTGTCCTGCCAGGTGGAGCAGTGGGAGAGGGCCCTTTTAATGAAGGTCCTGACTGTCGTGTTCTTAAACCTAGCAGGGCACTCGCTATCCCCATTCAAGCAAAGTCCCAAATTGGTGGATTTTGTGTAGACTGATGTCTTCAAGTTCCGTTCCGTCTTTGTGACCATAACGTCGAGGAAGGGAGCCGGTCGTCTGTGCTGAACTTCGACAGTGTAGTTCAACACACTACATTGTTGGAAGGTCAGACGAAGGGCTTCAACCTCCTCCTCGTTGTCTGCTTGAACGAAGACGTCGTCGATATATCGGGCATATTTCTTCGCCGCTGGATTCTCTCGAAGACACGTTCTTCTCACGGTGCCCATGTAAAAATTTGCAAAGAGGACGCCCAATGGAGAGCCCATCGCAACGCCATCTTTCTGTCTATACATGTGCCCTCTGTGCGTAGTGAAAGGCGCCATCTTCGTACAGATCTCCAGCAGAGCCTTCAGGAACCTTCTGGGATGTTCAGGGGGTCATTGTCGGTTCTCTATAGACTTTGTTTAGGATAATATGGATGGTTTCATCCACAGGTACGTTGGTGAATAGACTCTCTCGTCCAGAGAAGCGATGGTCCCTGTGTTGGGAGTCTCGGATCACTTGAGGAATTCCACAGAGGACTTCAGGCTATAACTGCTCGGGGCGAAGGGGGTCAAGATATGATTTAGTCGTTTGGCGAGGGCGTAGGTCGGGGCAGGTGTTTGGCTGATGATCGGGCGGAGGGATTGCCAGCCTTGTGTGTCTTGACATTCCCATACAGGTAACCAAGTTCAAAGTCACCTGCGATGGGGAAGATGGACAGCATTGCTGGCAGCATTCACAGTGCTGATGATCTTATTAGCTTCCCTCTTGATGTCTCGATGGGGTTCCTCGTCACCCTCTCGAATTTCGTTGTGTCCGACAGGATGGCATCCAATTTGTCGAAATACTGGTGATGAAGAATAACCCCTCTCCGCCAGCAAGAGAACCCCTCAAGCAGAAGAACGTGGTCTACCAATTTGTATGTCCTGTCGAGGATGCCCGGCGCTTATATTGGAATGACCACGATGCATCTGTCAGGTCTCTGCCATGCCCAGGAGGGTGCCATCATGAACCACGCCCGTGCTACTCACAATATTTCCATCTCCCGCGACAGTATTATACAAAATATAAGTATAATCAGGAGAGCGCGCCGACCCTCGGCGTCTGCGCCTGCTAGAGGCGCTCCTCATTGCCGAGAGAAAACCAACAATGAATACGGCGCAGGAGGCATCGCTCCTACCCACGAACTTAGAAGAATAATGCAGAACACCCACCAAATCCAACGAATACCTGAAAACGACAACCCTGAGAATGGAGATGCCCTGATGAGCGAGGCGCCCTTCGAGACAATCCCCGACTACGACAGAAAGAGTAGATAATGACATCATTCATCCGCAGCCCAATAGCAGCCAAACTACCGATGATGTCAGCGGCATGACATCACGCAACGGCAGGCCAATGGGAGCGTTGGAATGAATGACATTCCCAGGTTGCGTAGATCTGTCAGGATCGAGCCGCGCCGAGAAATTTGGCTTGAAGTTCGCTGACTGCAACCAATCAGAATTCGCCATCCATGACCCCCGCTGAAGCCCGTGTATAAATTCAGAAGGACCTATGCAATCTGCCAGTCCTCTACTAGCTCCCGCTGGAGAATGACAGAAGAGTCTGTCGAAACGCGTCAGCGGCAACAATTGTATAGAACTAACTGTATAGAATATATAAAAAGCAGAATCAGATTTTGACTTTTCCCCATGAAATGACAAATATAGGTGAGCTGTTAGCACGCACCTCCACTGAAGAGAAGTCCCATAATAAGGAAAATAGAAAAAGTCTTCTACAAAATAAATGCAGCTGAAGCAGCAATAATATTAAATAATAATAATAATAATAATAATAATATAAGTAATGATACCAGCATTATGTGAATATCTTTGTTTTCCCATGAAATAAAGAACCTAATTATTGCAAAAATAGCATATTTCAAGGAAATGTTTATGCAATACATACAAACATTCCCAAATCAAATCACAACAATCACCAGTGCTTATTGAAGTAGAACAGCTTCATTATCAGATTTCCTTGCCCTGTTGTGCCCTTAACTCGTGACTGACCAATCAACAGTCATTTTCATCCCTGAACTGCTACATCTCACTCAGGCAGAATCAGCTAATAGAAGCAATTAAGATATTGCACTTTTTTCAAACCTTAAATAAAAAAGGGGTCTGAAAATATACTGTAGCATGAAGTTCTGAAGCCTATGTAGATAACTCAATTTGGGCCAAGTTTTTGCCTGTCCTTTTGGGATACTTCATATGTAAATGACATTTTACCACAATAAAGAATAACTTTTTCTACAATCAAATTTGTTACTTGAACAAACCTAACACTTTCATCAAACCCAGATTCTCACTTTCCAAAGGAGGAATGGGCTGCTGAAGTAACCCTCCAATAGTTGATTGAAATGAAAGGTATGACTGAGAGGTATGGGATTAAGGACAACAAAAAACACAATGCTCTGTGGGGTTAACCCATGTACATGTTGTTAAATAAGAATTCGTCATTTTTGTGACAAAGATAAAGTAATGCCTTCAGCTAAGTCATTCTGACATAAGGCATTTTTCATACTACAGCAATTTTTGTTCATAACTAAGTGGAAAAATGAAAAGTGACTTTATCCCTTCATGCATCTTTATACCAGTCAAAAATAAATGTTGAAATAACATAAGAACAGAAAATATACAAAATAGCCAAATCACATAAAAATGTTAAAATAATAATGTATGCAGTAATGAGATGTACAGTAAACAAAATTTAAAAATAGCCTTATTTTATGACACTTGACTATAATAATGTACAGTTTTAGTACACAGGTGCAACGTTCAGTCATCAGCCATAAAAATACAAAACCAATACAAAAGTGCCAAATCACATAACAGGATTTGATACAGGAAAAACCATATTTTTGGTAACCACTGTAAAACCTATTTTTGGTAACCACTGTGTGAGTTCTCAAAAGAGGAGTTACTCTTGTGGTTCCACAGGGTTCCATAAGACAGACCAACCAATATCAAAGAATTCTCTCATGGTTGGTCTTGGCCAGAAAAGTACTTGTTGGCACAGCGATCAAGTATAAAAGGATCAAAGTAAGAGGGTTCTGTCTCTTGCCAACAGAAACTGCCTCAGTTTTTCCATCACCTTTCTCATACAGATGTGACAACAGTACATAGGCTGGTCATTTCCCCAACCACTCGCCAGGTCTGTGAACAAGAAAACATTTACCATGGATACCATGCCTTTCCATCAAGGAAAGAAGGTGGGTTTGAGGACCTACAACAGCTGCCAGAAAAACATTTTTATAACTGCTGCTCATCCTCAAAGGAACGTACAAAATAAACTGACAAGTGACAAAATGGCTTAGCTCCTGATAAGTAAATCCCAATGACCAGATGAAAATCACATACATTATCACCCACATTCTTTATTCTGGATACCCATTACGGTTTGACAATAAAAATTGGGGAAAAACACAAGAACCTCTATATATATATATATATATATATATATATATATATATATATATATATATATATATATATATATATATATATATATATATTGTCTGTGTGGTTCTAAAGTGACTTACCTAATTATGTTGTGTTGGGCTGCAGGATTGCTGTATCTTTCCCAACAATATCTCAGCATGATCGCAGCATGAAGAGGGCCCGTGGGTTTTTGCTAAGGTGCCTAAGGGACCCGAAACTTACCATACCGCTAGTGGCACATAGTGTAGTTGAATTTGTTTGATCTCATGGCAGCAGTGTTTAAGGAATACTGCCTCTGATGACCACCCCATACACTTGGAGACTTCTTTGAAATAAACATTTCCAAAGAAAGCTAGCGATGCACTAACCTTCTATTATTATTATTATTATTATTATTACTATTATTATTATTATTATTAAAGTAGTTTAACCAGACCACTGAGCTGACTTTCAGCTCTCATAGGGCTGGCCCGAAGGATTTGATTAAAATACTAGGTCCAGGCCTGAAGTCAAGCGCTAGGACCCAATAGATCATCCGATACAAAGATGAATGAATTAAAATGAAATTAAAAACTGCACATAAGCACATCCTCTCATACAATAAATACATTTACTCAGACTTCCTTACATATGATACATACTAAAACGGTATATTAAAATTCAGAATATGAATTAAACAAAATTTTTAAAAATTTTCTCTTTTTTGTAAAATTCAAATGTTAAAAGGGTTTTCATACTTTTATTATTTACTTATTTTTATATTTTATTAATCAAATTACAGTTCTTCAAGAAAATCTAAACTGGAACGATTGAAAATGTGAAAGATTCTGACAAAATTTCTTTCACTGATCTATTTCCAAAAGTAGACATTCGTTGTCGGTCATACTTTGGACATTCACATAACACATGTCTGACTGTTATTATTACTCTGCATTCTGAGCACTCGGGAGCCGGGCCATGTGGGCTGCTCATTAAGTGCCCATGTGTTAGACGAGTATGGCCTATTCTGAGGCGTGTTAAAATTACTTGTGCGTGTCTCTCTCTCTGATATGATGAACTCCATTTTTAACATTAGGTTTTATTTCTTTCAGTTTATTACTTTCGGTTCTTCATCCCATATATATTGCCATTTATTTATGATACCCATTTTTATGTGAGCTGCATAATCAGTAACAGGGATATTCACATTTGATCTTGTCATGTGAGTTGCTGCTTTAGCTGCTTTGTCTGCATCTTCATTTCCTTTGATCCTACATGCAGGGATCCAACATATTTCTACATTTTTTCCATTATTATATAATTTATGGAGATATAATTTAATTTGTTGTATTATATTATTATTTGATTTGTAACTTTGAATAGCTTCTATAGCAATTCTTGAATCACTGAAAATCACAAAATTATTGAATGATGATTCTTTTATTATTTTTATAGCTGATACAATTCCATACAATTCTGCTGTAAATACAGCAGCATTATTAGGCAGGCAGAACTGATAAGTTTTGTCTTGGGACACTGCAGCATATCCTACTCCATGTTCTGATTTAGATCCATCCGTATATATTGCGTAATGTGGACCTTTTCGATTTTTATGCTCTACTGTATGCTGTCTATGGTGTTCTGTTGTATATGAGTTACTTTTTAATAAATACTTCAGTTGTGTGCAAATTCTCGTTTTATTCATTGTCCAAGGAGGAGGTGATTTTACTATTACAGGCACTTGTATATTTATATTCAGCGACTCAAACAATCTTCTAGCTCTAATTGGGAAAGGTGGTGGATGGTTGTTTATAAATACATCTCTTAATTCAAATAATTTTTTGGTTGGAGAATCACTAGTTTGAATTCTTAAAGCACTTTTCATTGTTACTAGTTCTCTATGGAGAGACAAAGGCAGTTCACCACATTCAACTTGTAACGATGATTTTGGCGATGATCTAAAGGCTCCTGAGCATATTCTAAGGCCTTCATTGTGAACAGGGTCTAACATTTTCAGAACTGCGTCAGATGCCGAGCCATATACTTCGCCTTCCATAATCAATGATGGACAGAACTGTTGCCTTATACAGCATAGTAAGGGTATGTCTATCGGCTCCCAAGTAGTGTTCGATAGTTTTCTAATTAGATTTAATGCTCTTTTACTTTTAGATTTTACATATGTAATGTGGGCTCTCAGTTCAAGTGGGTATCAAATACTAATCCCAAAAATTTTGTTGTTTGGCCAATTGGTATACTATGGTTTCTGATTTTTAAATCTATTTCTTCACCTTTTTCCACTTTTTATTTTTATAAAACATGATTGCTTGAGTTTTATCTATGGAAAATTTAAAGCCTACAGATGAGGCCCATTCATCTATTTTACTATGCTTTTATTAACGATTCGTTCTGCATGTTTTATTCGGGATGCTGAATAATATATGGCAAAATCATCCATGTACAGGTTACTTTTAATACCAATAGGTAGATTTTTATTGATGTCATTAATTGCTAAAGTAAACAGTGTGCCACTAAGGACGCTTCCTGTGGAACACCATTTTCAAGAGGAAATGTTCTAGACAGAACATCATCAATTCTCACCTGAAAACTGCGATTTGTCAAAAAGTTTTGTATAAACCTAGGTAAATGTCCACAGATGTTGTTGTTTTGTAAAGTTTTTAACCCTTTCATATCTGTATAGTTATCACATCACTGAGGGCACATGAGCCCCGACGTGTTTGGGAGCGCTCGACAGTGCGAAAAAATAATTATTTCGAAAATTCAGCAAAAATAGAAATTTTATGCCAACAACGTTCATTTTGCTGTCCTTTTTTTCTAAATGTTTATATTTTATGGTGGAATAGTCAGAATAAGAGTCCCAGTCCTCTAAATACAAAAAAATGTGAGTTATTTCACGAAAAAAAAAATCTTTACTTATTTTTATATTTTCGTTCGTAACCCAAAAACTATGAATGTCAGGCGAATGAATTATTTTTTATGAGAAAGCCAACAAAATTCTCTAAATATCGACATATAAAAGAATGGAAAACGAATAAGTCCAGCTGGTGAAAAAATTGATAGAAAAAAGGGCAAGAAAGAGAGCGCTCTGCCCGGCGTATGGTGAGAATTATCGCTAGAAAAAAGTTTTTTTTGAAGAGCCCTATCTCGGTTATTTTTCATAGAAATTACTTTGTAAATATACGAAAATGTAGAGGAAAAGTTTAAGAATAATGTGAGAGTCAAGAAAAATGGCTTTGGTAACGGCAACAGTTTCATTTTGACGTTATAAATTGATTGAAACGAAAAAATGTTACCGTTGTCAACATTATCGTTCGTAGCTCAAAAGCTATAACAGTTAGGCGAATGGATTATTTTTATGAGAAAGCCAACAAAATTCTCTAAATATTGATATAAAACAATGAAAAACGAATAAGTCAGCTGGTGAAAAATTGATAGAAAAGAGGGTAAGAAACAGAGCGATTTGCCCGGCGTATGGTGAGAATTATCGCTAGAAAAAATTTTTTTTTTTGAAGAGCCCTATCTCGGTTATTTTTCATAGAAATTACTTTGTAAATATACGAAAATGTAGAGGAAAAGTTGTAGAATAAAGTGAGAGTCAAGAAAAATGGCTTTGGTAACGGCAACAGTTTCATTTTGACGTTATAAATTGATTGAAACGAAAAAAATGTTACCGTTGTCAACATTATCGTTCGTAGCTCAAAAGCTATAACAGTTAGGCGAATGAATAATTTTTTATGAGAAAGCCAATAAAATTCCCTAAATATTGACATATAAAACAATGGAAAACGAATAAGTCCAGTTGGTGAAAAAATTGATAGAAAAGAGGGTGAGAAACAGAGCGCTCTGCCCGGCCTATGGTGAGAATTATCGCTAAAAAAATTTTTATTTGAAGAGCCCTATCTCGGTTATTTTTCATAGAAATTACTTTGTAAATATACGAAAAGTAGAGGAAAAGTTGAAGAATAAAGGGAAAGTCAAGAAAAATGGCTTTGGTAACGGCAACAGTTTCATTTTGACGTTATAAATTGATCGAAACGAAAAAAAAAGTTACCGTTGTCAACATTATTGTTCGTAGCTCAAAAACTATAACAGTTAGGAGAATGAATTATTTTTTATGAGAAAGCCAAGAAAATTCTCTAAATATCGACATATAAAACAATGAAAAACGAATAAGTCCAGTTGGTGAAAAATTGATAGAAAAGTGGATAAGAAACAGAGCGCGCTGCCAGGCATACGGTGAGAATTATCGCTAGACATTTTTTTTGAAGAGCCCTACCTCGGATTTTTTCATAGAAATTACTTTGTAAATATACAAAAATGTAGAGGAAAGGTTGAGGAATAAAGTGAGAGTCAAGAAAAATAGCTTTGGTAACAGCAACAGTTTCATTTTGACGTTATAAGCTGTTCGAAACGAAAAAAAAATGTTACCGTTGTCAACATTATCATTCGTAGCTCAAAAGCTATAACAGTTAGGTGAATGAATTATTTTTTATGAGAAAGCCAACAAAATTCTCTAAATATCGATATATATGATAATGAAAAATGAGATTTAGAGCCCTGCCTAAAATCCATTAGTCTCTTATGTGATGCACTAACAAATTTCCGCTAGTTTTACCGTAAAAACTTTTAAAAGCATGTTGGAAACTGTTCTCGATTGACGTCGCTGTATGTAAACAGCCACAAAAAATTTTACCCAACCTCGTACACATGGTCTCTGACAGAAGTGTGGCCTGCCAGGCCTGCGTGGGTGCGATCAGCTGATGTCATTGTGAGAATTTTACTACGCCATGGATTTGCATGCACAGTAGAGGAACTACAAAATTTATAGAAAATAGAGGATACCAAACAGAGTGTTTCCAATAATGTAATCCTACATTTTATAGAAAAAATGTAAGATACTGAGAGAGAAACGTGGGTAGGATCAGCTGATTTCATTGTGAGAAATTTACTATGCCAGGAATTGCGCATGCGCAGTATAGGGTCTGCTTGCCTGGCGTCGATGCCTGAGTTACGGTCCAAGGTATGCTTTAACCTATGGGAAACCACCAACTGTCGAAAATAAAAAAATTTACCCCTACCACACACGTACGAAAAATGTCGGTAAATTTTACGTAAAATTACGTCAGTCACAAAAGAAGGGGGGTAGGGGGTTGTTGCGTAATATGACGTCAATTGGGCAGGAAAGGGTTAATATAGCATACCTCCATGTAGTATCATATGCTTTTTCAATGTCAAAAAAGACAACTACAGTAATTTGTTTTTGTTCAAAACCTCTACGTATATGGTCTACTAAGTTACAGAGAGAAACCAATGTGGATCTGTTACACTGTGACCCAAACTGAGTGGGAGTTAAAATTTTATTTTCTAGAATGTGCCATGTTAGTCGAGCATTTACCATTTTCTCTAACAATTTGCATAAGCAGCTTGTTAAAGAAATTGGTCTGTAATTATTTATGTTACTGGGATCTTTTCCAGGTTTGGGGATAGGAATTATTATAGCTTTACGCCATTCATCTGGAAATAAATTTTGAAGCCATAAATGATTATAAAACTCTAATAAGTATGACTTTGCCAAAGGTGCTAAGTGGCAGATCATCTCAAAACAAATATTGTCACCTCCAGGAGCAGATTTATTGCTGTTCGAGAGAGCATATTCCATCTCTGACATACTAAATTTTCTATTATAATATATATCTTCTATTGTTTCAAAATTTATTGTTATTAATTCTATTTTAATTTTCTTTGTGCGGAAGTGTTCATCTAAATTCTTATCACTACTTACATTTGCTAAATTTTTGCCCATTATATTACTTATTTCTTTTGGATCAAGTGTTCTTTTCCCATCTTTTAATATGGCATGTCTAGGTGGTTTGACATGGGTACCATTTATTTTCCTGAATTTTTCCCATATTTTTTTGTATGGGAGTATTATTAGAGAGATCTGATACGTATTTCCTCCATGAAATGATTCTTCCTTGAATTACTTCTTTTTTAAATTTTGCAGATATTTTGTTGTATACAGGTTTTAATGTATCAATTTCTAGTAATAATACAGTCATTTTTTGTAAAGTTCTTTCTAATATCGGTAATTTTTTTATTTATTTTATTGAACTTTCTATTCAAATTATCTCATCGTCTCCCTATTGAATGTTTTATATTTATTAATTCTGTTAACTCATCAGACCACCAGGGAACTTTGTGTTTTGTTGGATGGGGTTTTGACTTTGGTATTGCTTTATCAGCAGCATTTTTAATGAAATCAACAAGAAATTTATTAGTTTCATTATGGTCCTTTAAATATTCAAACTGTGGGATATTTCTAGTGTGCATTTCATATCGCTCCCAATCTGCTTTATAAATGTTATAGTGAGGACATGTTTTGCAGGATTATTTTTGCAATAAGGAAATTAATATTGGGAAATGATCACTGGTGTGCAAGTCATCAACTGTATTCCAATCCAATCTGTCAACTATGCTTGTTGTACATAAAGTTAAGTCTACTGAGGAAAATGTTCCATGTGCTTTTGAAAAATGTGTACTAATTTCGTCATCATTTACACAGCACATGTCGTTTGAATCCATGAACTCTTCTATTTTACTACCTGTTCTACTATTTGAGTTTATACAATGACAGTCCCATATTGGGTTGTGAGTGTTAAAATCACCTACTATTAATGTAGGTTCTTTGGCATTGTTAAGTAAATCTTTAAGTTTATCAATATCGTAACTTTTATTAGGTTGGTTATATAAGTTATAAATTATGTAATTATCATTTTTATCCGTATTTTAATACTTGATATTTGCAAGTCAGTAAAATTTACAGCTACTCTGTCATAACATACTTTGTTATGTACATACTGTATATAGCAGTACCTAGATTTCCTTCTTCTCTAGATGTAGATACTAAGGTATATTTACCTATTTTTCATATTGTTTTGTTGACATGTTGTAAACATATTAATTTCTCCCAAATGTAATCTGGTCTGTAGACCATTTACGTTCCATTGTATAATATAATTATTGAAAGTATAACAATGTGTTCAAGTTTTATTTCTTTTTGTGGATCATCAATTTGCATTTTTTCTAAAATCCTATTTACAATATTTATTTGTTTTTCTTTATAAGACATTATGTGTCCAATGCACATACAGCCCTTTTCGTGAGTGTCCAAACTAGTAGTTTCTTTATTTCTGTAACTTATACAATTTCGTATAGTGTTTGTTAAACTGTCCTTTGTTATGCTTTCATTTTTGTTGCACAGTTCAATGAAGCATTCATTACATCCACGTGTTTTCGTGTGTCATTTTTTCATTTACTCTTGCTGCACCTATTATTGGTGATGGGGTACTCTCTTCTCCCATCACATAATCATTTTTGTCAATGGTTTGTTCCTCTACTATTTCTTTGGTGTACTGGGTATCTGTTTCTATTGGTTTTATTATCACTTTAGGAGACAAAGGTATTTTCTTATTATTTGGTTTATGTTCTTTCTTGGGGTCTCCCGCCTTTATTTTAATGGATGTATCTGTAATAATAGTTGGTTTTTTGTTGGTCTTGGGTGGAGTTCTCTCTAAAGGTCTCTTTTTTTCTTTAGTTTCTAATTCATCAGAACTATCTTTTAATATTTCTGTGGTGCTTGTATTGTCTTCTAGTGATTCTATTTCTCTTAAAATCTCAAATGAATTTGAGAAAAGATTTGTATACATTTCTTGGTCCTTTGCTATGTTGGTTTCTTCTTGCATAGTGGTTATTTTTCTTTGAGACTGATCTACCAGGGTTTTGTTTTTCTTATTTATTTCCACTTTTGTTTCAACTTATTGCTGCAGAAAAAGTTCGTTTCTTAGCGGGATCGTGCATTCCTCTAACCTTTAATTCTAATTTGGCCTCTTTTATAGGCATTCCTGTCCTTTCCTGAAGTAATTTCAATTCAGTATTGTATATGTAATACATACACTCCTTAGATCTTGCATGGTGATTTTGTCCACAATTCACACATTTTGGTTCACCACACTTCCACTGTGTGGCATGTCTGTCATATCCACAGTATGCACGTACAGATATATATGGCAATTTTTCCTTGTATGTCCATACATACTACAGTTTTGGCACTGTAGTAGTTTAGGGACATACGGTCTCAGTTCTCTGCTTTGGCCTAAGATTTTTATTTTTAAGGGTAATTCATGGCCTTCAAATTTTATCTTTGCCATTCTTAGTATTTTTCATTACTCTGTCTACTAGCTATGTTGCAAATTTTGCAGTCTTGTATATTGGTGTACCTTTTTTAAGGGAATCTGCAATATTTTCTTTTCTATTGGTTCATCATTATCAGGAGTACTATGGTACCCTGTACACTGTTCATATTGTAATGTTTTTTAATATGCACTTTAACATTATCAATAGTTTTTATATTTAAGTAGTTTTCCGATTGATTTTTTGTAGTGTTTTCTATCAACCACATCTGTTCTTTTACCTGTCTGAATGACATTTCAGTAGTTGAATGTCGATTCAATAGAAAGTTTTTTAGTTTCAAGGGCGATATTTTTCTCTGTTTCTAAGGTTAGGAATCTTGACCAACTTCCACTCCCAAAGAGGAGTCGATGTGGGTCTATGTCGGTCAAGATATTTGGTTTTTTGGCTTGTTTTTCATTGGAGCATAGGGCTCCAGTGTAATTACGTTCGTATTTTTTCTGATTTTCCAGAGAGGTCAGAGGAGGTTCCTGCAGTCGTTAACTGTGCGAATCGCTACCATCAAAGGTCCAGGGGTACTTAAATCTTCAATACAACTGAGCATTAAGATTAAAGTAAATTAGAGAAAAAAATAATCCTGAAAACCTTAAAAGATATCATCAGCCTTTCATGGGGTTTATTCTTCCGCCAATGGCACAAGTGAGAACCGACTCCCAAATGTCCCATCCCTACCCTACCCCATAGGGGATGGCAATTTATGATTAGAATGGCCCAAGTGTAAGCCAACCCGCTTGCTAGGACTGAGAGTATTTCAAGAATACAATCATCCTCACCCTAATCATGTTATGGGCAAACCGGATAGAATGCCGAGTCCCATCCTAGAACCAGACCCCTGAATCCGTGGTCCAGCCTAAAGAATAGTTCCTGATATCTCTCAGGTCCGAACATTTATCGGGCAGTTGATGGTCTACCACAGTTTTCACTATTTAGCTTCGGATATAAACCCATTCCCAGCTATGATATCTTTTCCTGTTTATCAGGTACAATAAATTTTAGCAACAGTGGAAAACTCCACATAATTTAATCCAAACAAATATATAATACCATATGGAACTCTTGGACTTAAACCCGAGAACAGATTCCTGGGGTTCAAGAGCCCCCTCACCACTAACCTTCTAGATGTCATGCAACCTTGGAAGGGTAAGGGTCTACCTTTTTAATTAGACACACTAAAACAATTCTAATCCCATATAGAGAGAGTGGTTTGTTTGTGCTAAGATGTAGGGAAAGCAGACCACCTGGGACATTTGCTGTGACAACTAGGTCAGAGGATCCCCATTTTTTGCCATGAATGATGGGCCAGGAGAACACAGCTAAGACAGCACAGTTCACTAATTCGAACTCTTGATGGCAAGGCAATCAAGAAGACTGCCTTTTTGAGCATATAGAGTTCAGGGATTTTTCTACACATCAGGGATAGAGGCCATTCTATAAATTGGAGCAGGGCGGAGCTGGTTTTCAAAAATAGCTGTCCGTACAAAAGAACGATGCTGGAATCTGCTACTATCAATCAAACCCAACAATATGAACTTGTCAGGAGGACATTGGAAAGCGGATGAAATCGACAGTTTAACCCTTAAACCTCTTCTCAAACAGGCGCTCCAGGAAACAAGACCACCAGACGAATTGTAAAACAGGAGTTAACGAGGCCAAAAACCACTAGGGAATTGTTTGTTTTCCCTCCTTCTTGTGTCAGTATGCTGCTATTAGTTTAATTTAGTTAATTACTTTAATTTTTTATATTTCAAATTTCTGTTAAAATGTATTCAGGTATTCAGAATTAGCTTGTTTTTCCTCCTCACCGGTGGTTCACTTGTTAAGCATATTATTTAGCAACTATTTTTCTTTACATGGTCTGTGGGTGTGTGTAATGGCCCCCTCCCACTCTCCCCGTGTGGCAGAGGGGTTGGTGGAAGCTCCTGTTGAAGAGTAGGGCAGTCTGTTTCTGGATCTTCATCAGGAGTCCTGAACTTACCTATTTTGCTGCTGATTTTTTATTATTACCTGCTTATTGGTTGTGGCAGCCTGATTATTTTTGGATTCATCTCGCCCTGCAGTTGCAAGGATTTAGCTGCCATTTATTCAGCACCACTGATCCAGTATCACTGTCAGTGGGACCTCCCTTTTCCACGGTAAAATATTTATCTATTAATTAATAATGTGTGATCACGGCCTCTTAGTCCACTGCTGACATATTACATGGTCTCATTATTTGTCTATTCTCCTCATCTGCCCGAGTGGATCCTGTGATACCCCGCCACTGGGAGATTCTCCTCTAACATTTGGGAGGAATTAATGAACCACAGAGGAATTATTAGTATATTAAATTTAGTGTGTATCATGGTAGGGTATTCTGTCTTTTGATTTTTCTCCTCCTTTCTGGACCCCCTCCCCTTTTTTGTATAAGTGTGCTGAGGTCTGTCGTTAATTGTGTAAGTGTGGTTATTAGTTTGTTTGGTTTTCATTTCATTTATGTATCATTGAGGTTCAGGTGTTACTTCTATCTATAACTTATGTGTATTAAATTGAGTAATTTTTAGCAGTGTTTATTTTGCCCCTTGAATTGGTCTTGCACACGGTTTAATTAGTGGTGCGATTCCACCTATTGTGGACTTCGTATCTTGTTTGTGAATACATTGTATAGGTATTGAAAGTATTTCTGGGCTCGACCTGTGTCACCCAGTGAAATGGTTCCAATAGCACACATTTCTAGGTATAACTATTGCTAAATATACCAGAGAAAAAGCTATCCATAATGCTGGGGTTACTACCTCGGATCGAGCACCATAATGGTGTCGGTATGGCAGAGGGCAGCCATTTCAAGGACTCTTTGGTGAGGCCTCGCGTGGAATGGAAAGGTTCCGTTACTTACTTACCTGAGTAACAACGCCTCTTTCATCTCGGATGAAATAACGTCTCTCCTCCCAATCATCATCCAAAGTTGAAATAATGTCTGGACTGGTGAGAGCAGTCTCCCTTCCGGTCTGACTGAAATCTCTACTCGACCACCAGCCCTTTTCTGAGGCCTTCTTCTTCTTCACTCTTCTTCTTATCATTACACTAATACATGCATACATACATACATGCATGTGTGTAATGTATATATATATATATATATATATATATATATATATATATATATATATATATATATATAACACTATATATATATACTGTATATATATAGTGTGTGTGTGTGTAAGAGGCGAGAGAGGGTGTTGTGAAGAATTCCGCGAAGGATGAAAGAAAGGGAGCCACAGCTGAGGAGGCCTGCAGACCAGATGACGTCACTTTATAGTCATTTTGAAGCTTTTCCATCTGAGAGTCAGGAGAGGCCTTCGCTGGCAGGACTGCCCCTAGACAAGCCCGTGCTGGAATAAGGTCAATTCGGTCCAGAACAGCAAGAAGAAAGAGAAGAAGAAAGAAGGAGAAGAAGAAGAAGAAGAAAGAAGAAGAAGAAGAAGAAAGAAGAAGAAAGAGCTAGACAGAGGAAAGTTAAGTTGGAGGACTTGACCAAATCGTCTCACTGTCTGCCTGTCTGTCCATTGTGACGCCATTCATTGTCTCGATATAATAATAATAATAATGTGAGTCTAATGATGACTCCTCAGGGAAAGGCCGACGTAGGTCTACACGTTTGTTAGGAAGCTACGTCAAGATGAAACAAGCTCGAGAGAGGGCGCAGTCTCTGTCCCTTCCCTCTGGGGCGGGAGGGGGATGACGGGAGTATTGACGCCATTGGCGAAGAGCCTGTAGAATGCTCCTCCTCCTCATCCTCCAATGGGAGGAAGGGAAAGGGGAGGACAGAGGTGAGAGACCCCCATTGTCGGAGGAGGGGAGGAGGAGAATCAGGCAGGAAAGATGGCAGCCTGGACAGCCCGGTAAGTGAAGGTCTGCCCACCACCATTGAACCTCCTTTCCTCTGTAGTTCTTCTATTCTGACAGAGGTCTTCACTCTTCAGTTGCATTCTCAGTCCTCCTCCTCCTCCTCCTCCTCCTCCTGGGGAGAGAGGCGGCTGGTACCTACAGGCAACCTCATCTCTCTCTCGCGGGTTCTTCCTCTTCACAGCTGCTTCGCTTCCAAAAAGGAACTTCCAGGTTTACTAAGTGAGAACAAATGAAAAACGCCTTTAAGGAGGACCTCTCTCTCTCTAACCACGTTCACACAGGGCGTTTTCAACCCGGCGCGTTGAGATACACGCGGTCGATTGTTCAATGGTAGCTTATGGAATCGTTCTGCGTAACCGCGACGTGTCGTGGCGGACAATACGCTTAGCGATGGCAGATTCCCCTCGCCAGCGATTGCGGGCGTGTCGAGATACATAAAAGTCAATGACATCGTTCACACAGCGGTGAGCAAAACGTTTTTGAAGACAGCAGGTGCCATCATTGGCGTGTCAGCCAATGAGAAAAGAAGGTTAATGCGTTACCATGGCAATCCACGCCACGTCTGGTTCGTGATCATAGTCACACACACACTTGCATTGCTGTCACTGTTAACTATGGAAGGATAATTTTGATACCGATTTATTCATAAATGAAATTGCAAAACGCCCATCAATTTGGGACATGAAATCTCAAGAATTACAGAGACAAGTAGTCAGAAAAGGTTGGGAAGAAATTGTGGATGCTTTTCTGCACTTCTGAAGATATTAGGAAAAACAAAACCTAGGTAAGTTAACTTCTTGAATAACTTTATTACTTATGTTTGTATATCATCAATGGATAGCAAAGCATTATAACCTAAAACTCATTTTCTTTCACTTACAATATAATCTTATATTTACATCAAACAAATTTCTAATAACTAAGAAGAGTATATTTACCCTTTTTGTTCTTTGTCAGACTTAAACTTTTCTAAATCATTCTGTCCTGCCATTCAGAGTTTACCTTCATTTACAAAGCAATCTGCATATCTGTCTCGGGCAGAGGTTGCAGACATGCCTCCTCTTGGAACATGACCTTCATGTAGGCCTACTATGCATAAGTGGTTGATAAAGTATATCTTCATACCTATAACCATCTCTTGCCCTTATATAGTTATGCAATATGCAACATGCCTTTATTATATCCTCAGCAAAGTCAGTGTTGACATTGAGAGGCCTATGGAATATGCGCCACTTATTAGTTAAGATACCTAAGGTACATTCTATGTACCTACAGTGCGATAACTCTTGACGATCTGTAATTAAATATTTTCTTCTTGTGTGACAGGTTTTCCACTTTATGGTCGCATAACATTTTCCATAATCCCAAAGGCCTCATCTCCAATTACATGAGGTAAGCATCTTGTGTCATCAGTGGAAAGGTATGTCTATCATGTAAAACTGGGTGTACCCAATGCCGTCTTTGGCGCTGTTTGCGATTCGAGTCTGCGATTCAGCAATATTAGCGCAAGCTATTTCTTCCGTCCATTCTGACACTGGATGTCACAAAAAGATGTATATATCTATCTGTCTATCTATCTATCTCTATATATATATATATATATATATATATATATATATATATATATATATATATATATATGTATATATACTATATATATATATATGTGTATATATATATATATTTTACGTTTTTCCGTGGTTTAGTTTACTTGAAATATGCTCTGTGAGACAGGTATAGCAACAATTTAAGTTAATTTAGCCTTGTGATTCTGACTTCGTGGGTACGGGAAAACGTAAAGGAGAAAACAAAGGGAGAATTTCATATGAGCATAGGGCTCTTGTTACTGAGAAATATTCGTAAAACACATTAGGCAAATTTAAAGGAGTGTATTTACATAAATGATATCCAGTACGGAAAGAGGAACTCAAGTAGATTACTATCCTGAAGGAGATTTCCTACAGAGTTGAATGAAACTAGGGGATTCAGACCTGCAGGTCGGCTTCCACGAAATAGGATCCCTCTGAAATGAGAGATATGCACATTATATGCCAGTAATGAAAATAGACAAAGAATAATGAATTCGAAGGCTGCTGAGGTGCCAAGGTAATAAAGAATTAATACTGCCGATGCAAGAGGCGTACGGACATTAGACAAGGGTGATTTCTGGCTTTCTCTTTAAGCAAATATTACGAGACAAAAGCGTGACTGAAATGGGGCTCTTCCAGGGCACTTTACCTTAGCAGATTTTCCGAGGGGCGCGTAGAGAGAGGCGGTCGTGGATGACTTGCAATTTCGAGGACAGGATTTCTTCCACGTGGTGAGGTGCTAGGAGCTTCCGTAAAGGAGCAGGCGATGGGGACTCCTCGAAACTCCAAGCAGTGGCGTGTAGGCTCAAGGAGCTCTGCAGTCGAGGCCACGAGGAAAGTATACTTTTGAAGGGCCACATTAGTTGGGATGCAAAGGGCATCGATGGGGCCAGGTGTTGGGGACGTCTTCACAGGATTCCTCCTTATCTTCCAGCCAGCGTGTGTGTCGAGACCTCGTGGGCTTTTGCTTTATCCCCTCTATGGGGCAGGGTCGCCCAACACAGATGCTTTGACTCGTACCTGCCTTGCAGAGGTTTTGGCCTGTAGGAGAAACACCCAAGCCAGATTACTTTTGCCTCGAAGGAAAGATCTTTATAAAAAATGGGAGCGCCTTTAATCTTTTAAACCCTTGTTTTAAGTCGATAGACAGATGGTCTATCGATCGGCCGGCTGGCAGTAAATGAAACACGACAGAACAACCAACAACAACAAAGGAGGGGAGGGGAGGCAATTTGCTAGCGAATTCTTGCTAATCATAATACCTCCCCATACAAGATGATGTACATACCTCCTTCGGGTGTGTACATCGATATTCAAGAATGGCGGCAAATGCTACGTTACTCTACATTCTGCCTTGCAATGAACTTTACTCCTAAGGGTTTTATGAAGCTGTGACATTCCTTTTAATAACACATTGGGACAATTTTCAATTAACAGGCGCAAAAGTGATTTAAACACTTTTAAGAACTCGATACTTTAAGATTTGGTGCCTTATAGTAACTTTATAATGTATTTCGAAGACAATTGTGAATTAATTAAGATTATAGGACCACGTATATGGGGCTATGGCCAACAAATGAAAAGAAATGGTTATTGTTCAAGAATTAAAATACACGGTTACTTAATTTTAGATAAAATGCATGCGGTTAGTACAATCTGCCTTGAAGAGGCTGTGTAAATGAAAAACAGCGTTTACTTTTGTAAATGACATCCCCTTTTACGCGATACTGTAATGGCTATACATATTCGCATTGATAATATATCTTCGTTTTTAGCATTACTTGCACTTAACCCGGCCCCACGCAGTTTTTGACAGCGTATGCGGGCGAGAGTATTCGCGGTTTTAGTCGTAACGCCAGCTACGCTAATTTTATCGTCTGCCACTCAATGTTATGGCCAGGCTGAGCAGACAAAGATGTGGGAGTAGGACAAACGAGATCTTGGAAGGAATGGAAGGGAAAAGGGATAATAATAACAAAAGGATAATTACCAAGACATTCACGAATGAAAACGACCGCGCCATGAAAGGCGGGACCGTCTCAGAGCTTCTGAAAGGGCATTTAAATCACAAGGGCAAGAGTCTATGACTCGCGATTTTTAAAAGAAAGATAAATAAATGACTAAAAGAGGTAAATGTGATATTGTGGAAGACTAAGGGAAAAAGAGTGAGGGTTTATTATGTTAGGCGGAATTTATTTTCCTTCGCCCTGTAAATTACGGCCTGGACTCATACCAGTCCCAGGGCCGAGGAAAGTGCGCAAGCGCGATCTTCAGGAGGGAGCTGACACGCCCACGCCCGATTGCCAAGGTGTGGCGCAGGGCGTGCCACTTCTCACTCTGTTATTCTTAATGACTTGTACATTGTGTGGGGGAATGGTATCCCGTATTTAATTGCCTCTTGTGGGGATAATTTAAGGAAGATTAGTGGGGATGGTAAGAGATAGCAGTTCTGAGGAACGAAGAAGATAGAGGAGGAGTCTGACATCCCCTTCTGGATTAGGGTGCCAAGACAGCCGAAAAATGAAATGGTGGCACAGGTGCCAGGGCTCTAGACTCTTTGTAAGCTACCTGGAAATTCCCACGCCCGTGGTAATTTCGCCTCGAGCCTTTAACCCAATGGGACCCAGTCGTCCTCGGCCGGGGAAGCGGAGGCCCGCGACCGGAGCGGCTGCGGAGTACCACCTGGGCCTGCTGATCGACCAGCTGACGCGGGAGGTGTTCCGTGCGGGTTCTACCATGATCGTCGGCTCTTGTGGTTCCTTGGCCCAAAGTGAGATATGGCAGAATCCTGACTTGCAATTGCGTCGGCGACGGGCTGAGGCAGAGAGGAGGCGGTCGGGGTGGCGGCGGGCGACTTCGCGGGTAGCGTTGACCAGCTCAGGCACGGTTCAGCGAGGCGCGCCTGCAGGTGAGCTTCGCGCGGTGGTGGAGGAACCGTCTCTCCTGACCGGCGGCTGGTGGCGATTGCCAGGCCGGGGAAGAGAGGGGGTCCTGAGTTGGATCCCGTGAATGGAGATCGGCGTGGCGCTCTGGTAGCCAGCACTGGGAGAGTCCAACTGAGGTTGGTTGCAGCCTGGGTCCAAGGCTAGCAGCCTGATAGAAAATAAGACTACATGGGATGTCGACAAAATCTTCTGCAGGGAATTTGTTTGCAAAACCTTCCATGGAGTCAGTGTCAGAGCTCAGCAGAAATAGTGGAGGATAATGACAGACGTGAGGACTTACGCAATGGTACTGATTTGGAATGATATTACTATTTCCTTTGTTGCATGTGTTTTGTTGGTGATGAACACTACATGTTGCATGTTTAATACATTAGAGTTATGGAATTAAAAAATTTGCTTACAGTAACATAGTTAAAACTTGAAATTTCTTAAGAGGACGCTCTCTGGCGAGGCCAAATCGAAGTGCCCTCGTCGTCACCCGTCTTCGAGCACGCGCGGGGTAGACGTGTGTGTTTTAGGTGTGTGGCGTGGCGACTGTCCTGCAAAAGTCGATCATAAAGCCTCGGGTAATTGTTGTAGAATTTTTAATCCAATTTGACCGATGCTCATCTTAGCTTTGTATTGATCATATGTAACATATCAGGAAGTAACACCACATTCGTAGACTCGATCAAATTGCAATTTCAGTGATTTTGTAACAAAATTAACATAACTTTTGCGTCTTGATTTCAGCCCCCCACGTGTTCCAGAATTCATCCTTTCTTCCTTGTTCAATCCGTTCTTGATTGTACTGTAAACCCAGCTATAATTCGAATTAACGTAAAATGATTGTATATTTGCATATATTTTTTCATAGTAACTTAGTATTATATAGTTTGGGTGTATTTTTTGTATTGTAGTTTATTTTTGTAGCAGAATCAGAAAATGGACTCGTGTTTGGTGTAGCCACCATCTTGTTGTGCTGGTTCGAAGCCGCAGTCTGTTGACTTGGTATCTTAGTCCGGAAGAGCGGCCAGTGAATCAGTGCTGACTGAGTAGGCTATGGTTGGGAAAAATTCTCGACACCGGAGGTAGAATGTCAACTTCTTGTGGGGTTTGATATATAAAATCACATAAAAGAGTGATTAAAGCGTGTTTATATATATATATATATATATATATATATATATATATATATATATATATATATATATATATATATATATATATATATATATATATGTGTGTGTGTGTGTGTGTGTGTGTGTGTATATATATATATATATATATATATATATATATATATATATATATATATATATATATATATATATATATATATATATATACTTGTAATTTAATAAAAGGAAGTTTCAGCAATGTTATTGCTGAAACTTCCTTTTATGAAACTACATTCGGTGATGCTTCTTTAGAGTGCAATATTAGAATAAACTACCTTTTTTGCTCATCCCCAATTGCTTGTATGGTTATTTTCACTAGAATATACAAAAACTTCACAATGTGCTTGTGCATTTTTTTTACACATCTTCTATGCTGTTCTATTCTCTTTTCCAGTTTGACCAATTTAATAGTTATCACAAGAATTACATGGAATCTAGTACACACAACCTTTAGCACTGTCGGGCTAGTTCTTCTTAAGTACATGTTTCATTATTCTTGAAAGCTACATTAACTCCAAATTCTTAAGTAGATTGGAAATATCTTCAAAATTATGTGGCAGTACAAGCATATTTTTTGTGTTATAAGTCTTTTTTATAAACATAAATAAATCAGTGCCATGAACAAAACTCACTATGAAAATGGAAAAGAATGTTTGTCTACCCTTTTTGGGGTGCTAGGAAAACTGCCAGTGGGAAAATTGCCATTGGGAATATTTCCCGTGGGTAAATTGCCATTATGGGAAAACTGCCATTGTGGGATAATTGCCATGGAGAAAACTGCCAGGCAGAAAAATGCCATTTAATAAGTAAAATTTATAAAGAAAAAAAGAATTGAAGGAAAAAACCATTACTATTAAAACTTTATGTGAATTTATTTAAAAGTATCCGTTTAGCCTACTACTTATATAAAATTTATAGAATAATTTGAATTAAAAATCATTACAATCAAAACTTTACTTGAATATATTGAAAAACTTTACTTGGGAATGTATGCGATGCCTCTTAAATACAACATGTTATTATTACTGTCATAATTTGAAATGAGGTTGCCAAGTCGAACAGGCAGGTGTCTCTACTTTTTGTGCATAGGAAGTCTATCATATCACCTCTTTGCACTCGGAGTCTTTTTGCAATAGCCAAACCTTCCTCACTTTTCAGGGCGTTGATTAATTTCCATATATTAGGGTGACTATTGCTGATGGATTTATTCAAGGAATTGTAAAATGCATTAATACTATTATTAGTACGAAGCAGTGAGTTCTCAAAACGGGAATAAACGTTCCAAATTTCAATCAGGAAAAGCGGTACATTTGTTGTGTCGAGTTCCTCTTTCAATTCCTATATACTGTACGTATATTCAAAGTATGATAAAAAATTCAGGCGGGATGTCTTCGTCATCAGAGAGTTCTTCAAAAGCAGATATG
Source organism: Macrobrachium rosenbergii (assembly GCF_040412425.1). NCBI lineage: Eukaryota > Metazoa > Arthropoda > Malacostraca > Decapoda > Palaemonidae > Macrobrachium > Macrobrachium rosenbergii. Next base: position 573,776 of record NC_089753.1, on the reverse strand, counting down.
ATAACTTATTAGTTCTTCGCTGGTGAGCGGGTTCCGTTCTCAGCTACCACTCTGTTGGTCGCAAGTTCGAATCTCCGACCGGCCAGTGAAGAACAAGAGGAATTTGTTTCTGGTGATAGAAATTCATTTCTCGCTATAATGTGGTTCGGATTCCACAATAAGCTGTAGGTCCCGTTGCTAGGTAACCAATTGGTTCTTAGCCACGTAAAAATAAATCTAATGCTTCGGGCCAGCCCTCTCTAGGAGAGCTGTTAATAGCTCAGTGGTCTGGTTACACGAAGATATACTTAACAACTTGTGGTGGCACAATAATTATCCTGTACAGTGCTTGACCAAAATGAAAAAAGAACAGCCATTATAATTATCATTAGGAAAAACTTTTACTGTCTTTAAAGAGGCTTTTTCAAAATCACCTGTTACATGATCAGGAGTATCACCAAATTCCTTGATTTTGTTGTAAACAGTTATGTAGGTAGCCTCTGTTTTGTTTGCCATAAGGACAAAAACTCGAGGAATTGTTACATTTTCGATCTGAACGTCAACTGTGAGAATTTGGTAATAAATTTCAGAAGAAATCTTGAATGTACCATCGACTGCCCAATTTTTGTGCTGCTTAAGATCCTTCAGCCCTTCTTCCTTCATTCGAAACAAAGATCAATATTCTATCGCCATCACTTATTCCCGAAGAAATCAGGCTCTTGAAGAAAGATCTTGAAATTGCAATGGAATATCATAGCCACTTCTACTGGATGGAACAGGTGGGATATTGCACTCTCTCTTTGTCTCCAATTCCTAATATTTCACATCACATGACGTAGATTTGGCAGTTTTCTCCTTGTAGTTCATACCTTAAAAGACATGCTTGCTAATTTGTAAGATGACAGTTTAAAAGTAAATGGGCAATTTTCTGCCTGGCAGTTTTCTCCTTGTCGTTCATAGCTTAAAAGCCATGCTTGCTAATTTGTAAGATGATAGTTTAAAAGTAAACAGGCACTTGAAAGTAATATTTTTTAGGTGTGTCAACATTTCCAAGTAAAATTTTTCAATAAATTCAAGTAAAGTTTTGATTGTAATGATTTTTAATTCAAATAATTCTTTATAAATTGTATATAAGTAGTAAATGGATACTTTTAAATAAATTCACAAAGTTTAGATAGTAGGCTAATGGTTTTTCCTTTCAGTCTTCTTTTTTCTTTATAAATTGTACTTATTAAATGGCAGTTTTCTCCATGGCAATTATCCCACAATGGCAATTTACCCACGAGCAATTTTCTGACGGGAAGTATTCCCAATGGCAATTTTCCTGTCACGCCTTTTTGGATTCCTTAATAGCCTACATAGAACTAGCGATGGGTTTAAATAGAGCGTGTGCAGGAACCAACTAAATATTTCTGCCTACTGTATGTTCATTGTTATTATAGTCACAGTAATAAAGAAATCAGTTTTCATATCCATGTTCTTAAGAGCATTACGTATATGTATATAGCCCTGAATACACTGATGATAAAATAGATATGGTCATGAATATGGGAAGTAAATTGAAATATCCTGACTCTGTATTAGATAATGCATTAAAAGCGGCGAAAGAGACTTTTTATGTTAATAAAGAAGAAGCGTATAATACAAAATACCTGCTAGCACTGCCATATAACAATAAATTCAAAGATATTCCCGCTTGCTTTAAAATTCTGGGGTTAATGTGGCACTGAAGAACAATAAAACAATGAAACGGACTTATAAAGAACTCGCCCCACGACACTAAAGGATGTCTATACCAGATTCCATATAATGCTTGAGATGAATTTTATACTAGTCAAACTGCAGAAACCTTTATATATATATATATATATATATATATATATATATATATATATATATATATATATATATATATATATATATATCTATCTATCTATCTATCTATCTATCTATCTATCTATCTATCTATCTATCTATCTATCTATCTTTATATATATATCTATCCATTTAATATATATATATATATATATATATATATATATATATATATATATATATATATATATATATATATATATAATATATATATAAAAAGGACATGTACATGACGACTTAAGAAAGTGATGAAGAAGTAAATAAAAACGACCTTTGACCTCAATCCTCCGTTTTCATCTTCTTACTTCTCGTCTTCCTGACACCCGCTCCCGATCCCCACCCCACCCCACCGAGATGCCTAGCATAGATCCCCTCTACCTTAACCCTCTTCCTTCCCACGCATAACAGATAGGATTTTCTTCTTTTTCCTTCGTACTTATGTTGACACAAAGCGTTCTCTCTCTCTCTCTCTCTCTCTCTCTCTCTCTCTCTCTCTCTCTCTCTCTCTCTCTTCCTCGCGACTTTTCGCTAATAAGTTCCATCTTCTTTCCTGAGGGAGGGAAGAGCCGGATACGAGGGCAACCGATGTGAGATACACGTCTCTGGTTCACCACTGACGTACTATATCCTACCGTAATCATCAACAAACCCACTTTCAAGAACTAGATTTCTACAATACTGTACACAATCTTATATATACATATATATATATATATATATATATATATATATATATATATATATATATATATATATGGGCCTATATATATAGATATATACAGTATATTATTATAATTAGCAAGAATTCGCTGGCAAATTGCTCCCTTTTTCGTTTCCTGTCTGCCGATCTATCGCTAGACATATCTGTCTATCGACATACGTGCCTACCTATCTATCAGCCTGAGCTGGACAATGGGTTAGCACGGTCAGAATACAAGGGATTAAATCGAGTGTAGGCCACTCCCTTTAAGTAGATAATTCCTTATTCGAAGCAAAAGTGAATCTGTCTGGTCGACTCTTTCCAGGCAACACCCCCCCCCCAGCCAAGGACAACAGCTGAAAATGACTCAACTCCCTATCGGAGAATGTGCCCTCTGCCCATAGGAGATGGCATAAAGGGAGAGACAGACGAGGGCTCGCTCTCAGACTCTCGCTGTACAACATGAAGTAGACACGATGGTCACACTCACCCCCAGCCCATGGCTGGACGACACCCTTAGCGCACCACTTCTCCATCTAACCATGTGGCCTATCAAAGTATACTTTTACCTTCGTGCACTTTGACCGCCAACCACGTGTTCCCTTCGCTGCTGGCCTGATCCATAACCCACTCCATTACCTGGCACTTCATGAAGTCACCCACATGTTGCCCATGCCGTCGGTTCCCCTACATCCTACCACGTGGAAGATCTACGCCTTTGCCCTTGTGAATCAGGAGTCATCCATGGCCCGCCTTTTTCGCTGGAACCACTTCTCTCTTACGGTAAAGTGCTCTATAAAGATGTCCATTCAGTCATGCTTTTTCCTCGTAGAATTTACTTAATTTGAGTGCCAGTAATCACAGAATCTTTTGTTCAATTCCACCTGTGCTATTTGAGTGTCGGCTCTCAGGGCTAAGCCATTATTAACTCATCGAAGCCCATTGGCACCCTCAGTGCAGCTTGGAATTCATTATCCTTTTGCCTATTTCCATTACTGGTGTATAATCTGTGTATCTCTCATTTCAGAGGGACCCTATATCGTGGAATTTTCTCGGACTGTGTCTGGAATCCCCCAGTTTCATTCTTCCCATAGGAATCCCCTTCAGGATCAATAACTTAATTGCATTTCTCTTTCCCGTACTAATGTTCTTTATGTAAATGTACTCCTGTAAGTTTACCCACGAGTTTACGTAATGTTTCCTTTCAGTAGTAAGAGCCTTTCGCTCATATGAAATTCCCCCTTTTTCTCTTGTTTTATGTTGCACTGGACCCACAAAGTCAGAATCACAAGACTAAAGTATCTGTAGCTGTTGCTACCTGTCTCACAGAAACTATTTCAAAACCAGATTGTCCAGTAAAAACATAAATATATATATGTATATATATATATATATATATTTATATATATATATATATATATATATATATATATATATATATATATATATATATATATATATATATATATATATATATATATATATATATATATATATATATATATATATATATATATATATATATATATATATATATATATATATATATATATGTATATATATATATATATATATATATATATATATATATATATATATATATATATATATATATATATATATATATATATATATATTTACTAATATTTGTCCCTTCATTCTGTTAGCTAAGAAATGAAATTTAATGGTGGCTGGAGGAGATACCATTAAGGGGGTGGGTGAACTTATTTAGGCCTACCCCCATATCACCTGATTTGGGGGAAACCATACCGACCTCTTAGCCCAGCATCATACGATGTTTTGGGGGGATAGAAAGCCGTTAGGGACAAAAAGACCAGTCAGGGCCGTAAGTGGGCTGCTATGCTGACCCTTACGAGACGTAGCTATAAGACCCATTTCTGTTCGAGCTTTGGCTAGCTGTTAATTGCTATTTCAGATCGACCGATGTCCTGTGCCCAACCCAAAAAACCGAATGAGACGCCTCGCACCCTGCCTGCTCACACACACTCCGTCACAGAACGCAAATGCATCAAGTTGGTGCGGTCCGCCTTCCTCTTCATGCTGGCATGGATCTCGAGACTCCTGCGGCTGAAATCCGTCTTTTGCAAAAGAGCTCCATGCACAGATGAAATAAAGTACGTCTGGAATTTGCAGTCTACTGCTAGTATCTTTCTCTTCTCGTGAATTTCTCTCCATTTCCAACATTTCAATCTCCTAAACAAAGCCCCTTTGTTCAATCAACCTCAGCTAGCCCATTGTCCCCTCATGACTTGTCCCAAGCTCAAATTAAATTAGTTCAGTGGTAATAATTAGAGCATTCCCACCATAGTGTTACCATGTGTACTAATCAAATCTAATTGATAAATTCCTCCATTGTGCATAAGTAATTTCATGTGAGAGGAAGTCATTGGATTTGAATGCTAACCTGGAATTCTCTTCCAGATTCCTGTTATCTAGCTCTCTGAGCGGTCTGCCCCTGCCTTGTGAACCAAAATAGCCTTAGACATTTAACTGCCATCTTGCCATGTGCAAGAGTCTTCTGATTACGCTGTCCAGGGGCACTAGACACAGCTCCCCCGTTAGTGATCCAGTTGCGTTAACCACCGAAAATCGATTAACCAGTCCTCAGTAAAGTTATTAGAGTGCTGAACTATTTCAGGGCTGTAGCCTTTTTAGATTCAGCAATTTGCTATTCATTGTCCAGTTTTATTGCACATTGTATAACAAACCAAAACTTAAATTTAGAACACTTTCATTATTTGACTTAATAAAACAAGATTCGATGATATTCCTTTAGCTGTGTCATTGCACAGGACTAAAGGTCCTGCTTTACTCCTGCGCAATGACACAGTTAAAAGAAATATCATCGAATCTTGTTTTATTAAGTCAAATAATGAAAGTGTTTTAAGTTTTGGTTTGTTTAAACTTGATGCCTTCATAATTAAAAAAGTTGTTGATAAATATATGCAAAATTAATATTCATTTTTATACATGTTTCTGCAATGTGAATGGGTAAGATTCCGTTTATTTATGGTTAAGTATATATTTGGATTAGTTTGTGACCGTGAGATCCCGGATTTGCCGTGGATTAACCTTTTGTTTTTACCCCCTGGCAATTAACCATCTGGTATTCAAGGTTATACATGTTTTTGAATTTTGAAAGCCTCAACTTTAGTATTTCTTGTTGTTTGGTCTTGGGTTCAGTTTATGACAGCTCGATCCCGGATTATCCTGGATTATCCTGGATTATCTTTCTGTTTATTACCCTTTGACAACTGACCATCTGGTATTCTTGTTCTTTTTGTTTACTTTGTAACCTTCTTTATATCTCTGTCTCATTTGTGCCCCCCCGACGATGCGTTAATAAACGTGAAAGTGCTTGGTGCTGAACTTCTGCCTGTCATTTTCCTGTGGGATTCACTTATACACTGAAGTCACGTGCATCTACTGTGATTTTTAGCATATATTATATATATATATATATATATATATATATATATATATATATATATATATATATATATATAATATAATATTGTGTCTAGTATTGCTGAAATCTATTTCTTGAGAGTGAATTTGTTGATGATTATGTTAGGACATAGTATGTTAAATCAATAACATTTCAAATTTACGTATTTGGTTTCTGTGGCAACCAGAAGCCGTTCAAGTGATTTTAAGGCGCCATCTACTAGTGATGGAAAAACTAAAACCTTGTACTTCTAATTTACTTCACACCTTTTGTTCACCAATCTTGTTAGGGAAGAATTCCCTTACACGCTCCAAATGACGATTCCAGGGAACAGGTTGTTAAGTTTCAAGTTAGAAAAGTCGTGGACTCATGTCAAAATAAATTTAACAATGCAGGTACTCATAATTTGCATTTTCTGTAGAGCTAGCCTAGTAAGCACAGGATCTTCCTTCATGGAAATCATTGGAAAATGGTCAATCTTTGTATCAGAATTGGGTAAAATCCTTTCACCTGTTTAGATGTGATGACAAGGGAAGTGTGAAAGACCACACTGACTGACTGATAGATGGTTGATTTCCCTTCATGCAAAACTACAGGATAATCTACAAAGCTTGAGTGACATTCCTTCATCTGCATATGAGGAGCGAATGAAATCACTCCATACTTGAAGGAGATGCAATGATATCGTGAATTTGACAGCCCTGCTGACGCCCTGACAGAAGAAGGTTTTCCCTTCATGCAAAGTCTGATGTAAATCCCTCTTCCCATGTAGGATATTTGATAGCGGATTTTTACCCATGTAGGATATGTGATAGTGTAACACTGACACTATCTGAGGGATGGTCTCCCTACATCATCTGATCTACTTTTGTACAAAGCATGTGTAAAATACATCCATTGAAGCACAGCACAAAATGGTAGTATAAGAAGGGTGGTCTTACTATCTGACAGAGAAACGGACGATCTCCTATCTTGCAAAATTGCGCAAAATGGTAGAGGCTACATTTGTGCATTATTTAGGTGAACTCAAATCATGTGTGTAGGAGGCGATGAAATGACTGAAAGACGAATGATCTTCATTAATGCAAAACTATGCAAAATGATTTACCTTTATGCCAGATGACAGTGAAATCTCTTAATTTGTGTAAGAGATGCAATGAAAAGGTGAATGTGAAAACCAAACTGAATGACAGGCTGACAGACATACGATCTCTTATAACACGAAATTGTTCGAAATGGTCTCCTTTCTTGGTACCAAGATTCAATCAAATCTTGTTATCCATGCAGAAGGAAATGCAATTACAAGGTATTTATGAGAGACAAACTGTCTCATAGACAGACGAACATTCTCCCTTCATACAAAGTTCCACCGGATAGTAGGCTATGCATTATATCAAATTTGAGTGAAATCCCTTCATTTGTATAGGATGGGATATGACAGCAAAGTAAATGTAACAGCCACACTAATGGGCAGGCTGAAGCATGATCTCCCTTCAAGCAAAACTATGCAGTATGGCCGATCTCCCTCTGTAAAAATTTGAGTGAAATCCCATTCTATGTATAGGAGGAAATGGAATGACAGGATTAATGTGAAAGCCACACTGCCTGACTGACCAGCAGAGGAACAATCTCCCTTAACACATAACTAAGCAGTATTGTCTACTTTGAGTGAAATCTCTTTCACAGACACACTGGCTAACAGACAGATGAACCTTTTGGCAAAACTATGCGCGATGCTCTATCTGTGTAGCAAATTTGAATGAAATGCCTTAATCTCTGTAGGATTAGGTAAGTGGAATAGTCAAACTGACTACCAAATAGGTGGAATATCTTTCTTTATATATATATATATATATATATATATATATATATATATATATATATATATATATATATATATATATATATATATATATACTATGTAAAAATGCTCTACCTTTTTACCAACTGTGAGTAAAATCCTTCATATGTGGAGTGTATACGGAGAGATGTATTAACGGTAAGTATGACAGACACACCTGATTGACTGATAGAAGGACGAACTTCCTTCCTACAAAACTATGGCGTACCTTTGGAACAGATTTGAGTGAAATCCCTTTACAGCCACTCTGATTGACAGGCAGGTGGACAGTGTCCCTTCATACAAATTTGTGAACCATCCTTGTACCAAACTTTAGTGAAATCCCTTCAAAGCCACGTTGACTGACAGACATATGAGCAATCTCCCTTCATGCAAAACTTAATTTGTGTTGGAGGAGATACAATTATAAGGTAAACACAACAGCCGCACTTACTGGCAAACACATGGACAATCTCACTCCATAGAAAACTATTTAAGATTAGCTTGTTATCCATAATAATAAAGAAGATGAAACTAGAACTGAATAACAACTTATCCGGTATACAATAAGCAATCATATGATTTATTTATGAGAAAGTAAGCAACAGGTCAATAGCCATTTTACTTTGTTTTTGCCAGTTTTATTTGCATTTTCTCTTTTTCATGTTTGTACTTATATGTTTATAATTTTAGTTTATACTTTCTATTCTTTGATGTTTTATTAGTCTTTCAATCCTGACCATTTCAATTTTCAGCTTTTTGATTTTTTTTAGTTACTTAACCCATAGTGTTTTAATGATTTTTATGTTTTGCCAGTTACTTCAACCTGATGATGCAGTTACATACCTAGAAAGATTGAAAAATAAAATGCTCTACCTGGCCTTAGCAATATTATTCATTATCAAGGTAAGGTTATCAAGCTGAAATTACTGAGACTAATGTAAGATGATCTGCCTTTGTTCGAAATTTGAGTGAAGTCTCTTCATCTGTGTAAGAGGGGATTTAATCACAGGGTAAATATGACTTCCACACTTACTGTTGAATGAAGGGAAATCTCCCTGAATGCAAAACTATACAAGATGTGGGAGGAGATGTAATGCGTAGGTAGCAGATGGATGATTTAATTTTATGCCAAATGATGCATGATAGTCTACCATTGTACAGATGATTTTATGATCCTTGGCACACATCACAGCAAGCTATAGAGACATCTGGCACTCCACAGTGTAGCAAGCAACATGCTTTCTGTTTACAAAATAAGAAGCTTCTGGCAACACTGCCTGTGAAACAACGTCACAAAACATGTAAACATGTAAAGGAAAAATGTAATGAAAAACAAATTTTTCAAGTGACCAGGTAATATTTGGAAAGGAACAATATAAAGTAATAGCATTGTGGAGTTGCCAGATGTCTCCGTAACTCGCCGTGGTATGTAGGCTACCAAACTTCATGAAGCCAACTCATCTTGAATGGAATGAAATCACTCATCTGTGTGGGAGTAAATAAAATGACAATGTAACTGTGACACACATTGCTCACAGATGGATGCAAAATTAAGCAAGATGGCCTGCCTTTGTACCATGTTTGAGTGAAATCCCTTCATCTGTCTAGGAAATGTATGACCATCCAGATGACACTGACAGGAGCTAGGATGACAAGGCTCACAGACTAGACTGAGGAATGGTCTCCTTCCATGCAGACTCATGCAAGATGTTCCACCTTTGTATGAAATTTAAACGAATTCCCCTAGATTATGTAGATGGAGATGCAATGGCAATGTAAGTATGAGCGTCACAGCAAATGACCTAAGAAGGACGGTCTGCCCTCCTGAAAACTCTGGCCTACCTTGAGTGAATCCCTTCAAAGCCACTCTGATTTACAGACAAATGAATGATCTTCTGTCATGCAAAGCTAAGCAAGCTTGTCTACATTTGCACCAAATTTTGGTGAAATCCCTTTATTTCCCTGAGTACCAGCAGATGCTATGACAAGTGGAGAATGACATGCATACTGACGGACAGTCGGACAAATGGAAGGGAAGGAAACCACTCAGTCTCACCGGTTTTGTTAGCAGGTGACCAATAATATTGCAGCACCTGTGTTAAATCTATTTTTGATAATATAAATATTTCGTGAGTATTTGAAAAGAATATTATTGCCTGTCATTGCGTCAAAAGTTTAAACACATGCACAAACAGGATAACAGTAATTTATTAATTTAATCATTTAGCTCTAGCTATTTACTGCTTTATTTATTGGTGATAAATATGAATATTTAAAGAACATTTCAATTCACACATCTAATCATTGTTTTCATTTTATAACCTTGTCTATCCATACTAGACATGTTGAGCAAAATATTCTTGTGTCCTTATTTTTATTTTGCTGTACTTCTGCACATGTAGGATGAGTAGGTACATGGCAAGCATAGCATTTCCTAATCAGGTTTTGTGGATTTACAATGCTATACCACACACTGCATAGTTTACATGCTTTAGGCATGCGTTTGCCTATTGCATCAATCAATATATTCACTAAATTCACCATACTAATTTTCTTTGTTGGAATGTGTTGAGTTTTGTAGATTTTCTTTATAAGTCTTTTGATAACTTGAACTTTCAATTGGTATCCCTTCAATTATTTTCATTATATTTTCTACAGATTTGCTCCAGTTTGAAGGATCATATCCTTTCAATATGTCTGTGAATGCTTTCGCATCTTTTTGGTTGGAGTTGTTGTTGATATCCACGATAAGCAAGCCAAGTTCCCTGCCTGCCAAGTCATCATATTGTATATCACTTAGGCACGCAAGATTCCTCCAGCGCTTGCCACTGTTGTTAGATGCTTCCTTGATGTTCAGTTTTTAATAATTCACTCAAAAAAACAACTTAGTTGACGCTTTATCGTGCTATTCTGATATTAATCTAATCACCGACAGCTCATGAACGCGTGATATCGGGTAGATTATTCAGACCAAGAACGAATACTAACGCCTCACCGAGAGAATGTCACATCACAGAGAGGATAGCGAACACTGTACAGCAAAAAATGGTTTTATTTGCTTGATTACAAAATTAGGTGTTGCTTGCAGTTTACGTTATCCATAGAAAAAATATCGTTATTTAATTCAAATTATTTTGTCACTTAGAAACGTGCTTTTCGTCACGAGATTACCTGTAGCCATTGTTTCGCAGGTGCCGTTGTCGGTTTCCTGCTTAGCTGCCACAGTGTGGAGTTGCCAGTTGTTTCCTTTGCTCACTCTGAGTACACCGAAAATTCTGAAACCATCTTACAAGAGGGAAATCTAGATTGCCTGAAAATATGAGGTTGGGGCGATACCACCACTATAGTTGGGGCCTATTAGGTTCCATTCAGGCTCCGAGAAGACATAAACTGATCATTTATGCTCCAGTATCTTCAGGAGTTTCGTATTTCTCGTAAAAGAATGTAAGAAGATTCTCTCAGTTCTCGGTTTGTTTGTTCCATCATTCTTAAACAATTCGTTCAGATACGTCCAGTGCTGAATTTTCAGTACACGTGGAAAATTTGGAAAGATAAATTAAGCCCCGTCCACACGACCAGACGTTGGCTGGGAGACTTAGTCCGTTGCCAGACAGAATCTGTAAACAAACATAATGTTGTCCACACGGCCGTATCAGGCGAGTCAGCGTCTGTGCAGAGGTGAGCACAGTGTGGCAATTGCAGCATGGTTCGTAGCCAGAAGGATAGAAAGAGACTGCATTATGTGCCTTATTGATAGGCATATGTTTAAATAAAAGATCACTGGATAAAAGGAAATGGTTCAAAATCTTGTCCGTGAAAATGAAAGCTCTACGAATGCATGCGACTAGTTTCACAGAACTGCAGAAAGGGACCAACAAACACTTCCAAAGTTATGTAAGAATGGATCCGAAGACCTTCCGTTCTCTACTGAACAAAGTTATGCCTATGATTCAATAAAACCCAACTATAATTCACACTGGCATCATTTTCATAATATGAATAATGCTAATGATAACTAATGTTATCTTTGTACAGAGAAAATGGTAAGTAGCAAGTGTCGTCGGACTGATGAATCGGATTATAGCCTACCTTCGTTTACGCTGTTAATTAGTTAGAACTTAAAGCCATCAAAAAGCAAACCTACAGTTGGTTTTACGTTTATATTATCGTTAACATTATTATTATTGTTGTTGTTGTTATTATAGTAGTAATAGTGGCAATATTACTGCATAATGCTGCAGACTGAAGGGCGACAACAGAGAAAGCATTCCAGTGAGGAAAACAAATAACGGAAGTAGTATGACAACAGAACATTTATTAGAAAGCAAAATGAATGTAAAGGGGAAATAACTGTATATTACATAAGATAAATGCTTGAAAATCAAGGACAATGTACTACATCACAATTTCATACCATACTTAAGGATTAAACATGCATTATAGGCTATATAGTAGCTAATATTTAAAAGAGAAAATTAAGAATATATTCCCATGGATATCACGTTACATTTGATTCTAATGATAAATATATTATAATCCTCATGTTCTCTATCTCTACATATAAGAGTAAATATTTTCATTCATGTTATATATATTTACTGTAGCAATATAAAAATTATCTTTTATGCTTTCTCTATGCAATACCTGGGCTCTTATAATAAAACTAATGCATTGGCTCTTTGCCTCAGTCTTTGTACATTTAAATAAAATATAAAAAAATAAAATCTTTGTCACATTCTATGCCTGACAGTCGTGTACATTACTAACCCCAGACAAAGTCTGGTGTCTTTGCTCAAAGCCCTCTACATACACTTTCTAGCCATGTGTACGGCAAACGGAAGCGGCGAGCCTGGCAACGGAAAAATTTCTCGTTCGTCTGCAGGCAAAGTGTGGACGTGGCTTTAGATTTTTAAGTATTACAAACATTTATCACATACTGCATGTTACCCAGTGAAACTGGCAGGGAACTCGCCGGTGTTAAAATTGTGGGAGTGACGGGTTGGTGCCTTCATACGGCAAAGTATTTGGGTGCCATTCACGGTTCTAGCAAATTGGTTTCGGAGTCTGCCTCCGGCAACCGCAGGGGAAAGACGTGTTCTCATGACTGCCTAGTATCCGAGGAAAGTAGCCCGTGAGGTTTTTCAAAGTCTTTCCTCGATTCTAGGTCTCCGGCATCGTTCTGGCCTCTTATTTCAATGCCAGCATAGCTAAGGTTTATGTGTCACCCTTCTTTGTGGCAAAACTTCAAGAAAGAAGTAAATAACATGATTCAAAAATGAAGATTAAGATACAAGACAATAGTCCTAAACCGCATGACGAGCCAAGGACAGTTTTTAGGCAAAGGCTAGAAAAGAGTAATCCACGTCAACACAGCATTCTTTGTCAATGTTCACGAAGATGACTCAGAAAGATTCTTAATTCAGAGAACAGGACAGTTTTTACAAATGAAGAGTTTGAGGTCATAGACCCCCCGGAATAGCCTATAATTCCATGAAAACTATAGTAGCAAAATACCTAGACGCTACAACGGTAGAATCGAGAGGAAAAACGAATGGGCTGCAGTGGATGAGGTGATAGAAATCCAGAACAATTCCCACGCTATGAAAATAAAGTTTGAAACACCGAAGATGGCAAAGAGAGCCATAGAAAGAGGATTATTTGTAGCCTACCAATACATTCCAAGTGAACATATTGAAGAGGATATATTTGTAAATTTGTCATTTTGCTACAGATGCTACTCTTATGAGCATCTGCTTAAGGAATGCCCTAAAGATAATAACTATAAAATATGCTCTGAATGTTCATCACATGATCATACATACAGAGAATGTAAAGAAAAAAAAATGTGTTAACTGCAATCAACAACATAGAACTTTAGCAGCGAAATGCCCAGTGAGAAAGGCCCTAAAAAAAAAAAAAATTCAAGAGATCAAAGCAAACAGAAATGCAACATCCACTACAAGCAACCGTACAAGTTACGCCAAAGTTACAGCCACTAATACAGGAAATTGCCAGGCTAATGCAAACAACATCCAAAATAATATAAGTAGAATGCAAGAAGAGACAAGAATCACGATAATAACAAATTTGACAATAAAACTGGGGCTGCGCCAAGAAGGATTCTACCCCTCAGTAATAAACAGCACACTAGCAGATAACAATTTACCTACAACACTTCTCTAACGAAACAATAAACATAATAGCAAGCACCATGGAAAGGAATAAAAGACAAGAAAACCATACAAGCAAAGCAGAAGATTTACAAGGAACTCAGGATATACAACAGGATATGCAAGACTGCAAACAATATGAAGAAAACACAGCAGAGAGCTCAGAAGACGACTCATCAGATGAAGACTTTACACTCGGAATTGAGCCCAGTTCGGACTCGAACTCACCAATCCATCCTCAGGACGCATAAGTAATTTGCAAGAAACGCAGCATCAATTAACAGTAGAAATACAAGCCTCACTACCAAGCTTCTCAGGTTTCTCCAACTCTCCCATCTTACAAAATCCACAGGGATCAACTTCAGCATCAAAAAGTACTTGACATTACTCTTACTAATATTTCACTTTCTAAACTATTCCCTACCATGGTTAGCTAGCTAACTGCCCTCACTCTTCTTTCACCATCTTACCTATCAGCTTAAAAAAAAAAAAAAAAAAATATTGGTTTTGTGTCCAGCTCTCTCCTTCATAGATCTAGCGGCGATGTTCCAAGGTTAACCTGTCTGATTTACTTATTCTTTGAAAAATTGAATGGTATGTGCTGCTAGTTCATTTTTTGTACCGTTTTAGGTATTTAATATTAAAGACCTTCGCAATTTCGGCAAGTACCCTTCTTGCGCAGCTATATTAGAAGTTTTGACTAGTTCTACGGCCAAATAGTTACCAGTTTGCTTAGGCTGAATTTATGGTCGATTGTCTCAAGTAACCATTTAATGTTCTGGTAAAAGTTCTTCACTGCTATAACATCGTAATATCTATAACAATACTCCCTGCTAGTGTTTTTAAGAGTGGAATAGAAGTATTTTAATAAAAGTATTTCAACACAACACAAGATAAAGACAATTTCACACAACTAAAAGGTACTCAAAACTAATGTAGGCTTTGTTCAAATATGAGTCACCTTACGCTTAGTATTCTTAAAACTCACGCCATCGCTGTGGTCTTAAAGTTGGCCAGCAGACTAGTAAGCGTTCTCTCAGGTTCTCAGAAATTTATCATTTTATGACTTTAGGTGACAAAGTTACTTTCATCAACAACTACGCCATGCAGTAGACGAACTTCCGAAGCAAAATGATCGTGTTACCAGAAAAGTAGTTCCATTACAGTCTGGACTTCAGTTTTCGGCCGGCATCCAAGTTACAGGCCCAACAGATATTTGAAGTACCGTAATTATCAGGTAACAGATTGAATGATAAATCTTTCTCTCAACAGCAATTTGAAGACAATACATTTGTTGACAAGTTTATGAACATAATTCCAAATTTACTATTTTCACTATTAGAATTAAAAAACAGGTTTTTCCATGTTTTATTAAAATACAATTCAGACTTCATACAACACTACAGTTACCATTAAGAACATTAAAAGGCTTAAAAACGCAGATCAGTCGGCAAAGAACGTCTATCCGTCAAACTTCCGTCTCAATCAAAATGACGTCAGGTCCAAATTTCTCTCAAATCTGATCAGTTTCGTTCACGAAACAAAGACACCACCACGGCCATCTACAAAGTGCCTGAAACTGAAAAGAAACTGCTGGTTAATGACTCCTTCCACAAACCGAACCATGAAAAATACTTAGTACAAATGTACGTGACGTACACAAAAGCAATATAACAAGCTAACCACTATATCAGAGATTAAGGAGTATTGATTACCAAGGCATAACATCGTTTAAGATATTCCTGACTAATTGCACAGTGCAGTAATCATTTAGAAGTATTAAGTGTCTGATTTTAGTCCCGTTTCCAGCAAGGATGGAGCAAAGGTTGCGGGAACATGACTTCCGAATAAGCTGTTAAGATCATTTCAAGAGTAGATTAACTATGAACACATGAGCTTACAACTTTCGTTATCAAACATGCTGTTAAAAAATAAAACTGCCAGCCGACGAATACCAGTTTTAAACAATACTGAATATACGTTAAGGTCATTGTCAGAATAAGAGTATCAGAAGCTGGATGATACTTGAAAATTGCTAGTTCGAAAATTGTTTAATTCAGTATTGACAGCTGAACTTCCTAGTCTACGATTCAAAGCAATCTGCGATTAAACTTTTTTTTTTTTTTTTACTTTTTCTAAGTAATATTTAACTCCAGCAAAGCATCCACTCAGCTTTATGATAATGCAACTTTATTTCAGAAATCGCCACTAACCAGTAGTTATTAGAAATAATCATGTCAAAAGAATTCAACAAAGGATATTCACGTGTAGTTCTGTAGCGGAAAAGCACATCGTGACTGGCGAGGCTCCCTACGGAGTTCCGTTATGTTGAAGTACCCTCATCAGCAGTCTTTCGCAGCACCAAAGCAAACCTTGTACGAATAGTAAGAGCAGGACCAGCATGACCGTGCCAATGATAAAAACGCTCAAGAACATAATGTCAACTCTCGATAAAACTTCAGAGCTAAAATCCATAAAACGCCAAGGTGCTTTTCGACCTCTAAAACCACCGAATTCAGGTCGGTTAACTCTGCGCCCTCGTCAACTGCCCGTCGTCCTAAGCCACTGATTTGGAAAACAAGGAGTGACAGAAAATGCATTCTTTAACCAAGGATTGTTTATTTGGTTATGGTTCAATGCTTACATACCCAGTGCTAACTACGCACACACATATATATATATATATACAATTATATATATATATATATATATATATATATATATATATATATATATATATATATATATATATATATATATATATATATATATATATATATATATATATATATATATATATATATATATATATATATATATATATATATATATATATATATATACATATATATATATATATATATATATATATATATATATATATATATATATATATATATATATATATATATATATATATATATATATATATATATATATATATATATATATATATATATATATACATGCACATACTTCAGTTTCAGCTTTTAATAATGTACATGTGAGCTGTTTCTGTACACGTCTCTCGATCTATGCATGCTCTGCTGATGTCTTGTAACTACGCGAACTCTTATTTTATCTCTCTCTCTTTCTTTCTCCCGAGTTTTATATATTTCTTTCTAAACAAGGTCTTCAACATGGCTAAGAATTTTGGTTTTAACGTGTTTTTCTCTCAAAATTTATAAGCCTAAGTATGAAATTTTTTTCAGTCTCACTCTCTCTCTCTGAATGGCGAGTATGTTTATTAGTTATTCAAGGTTTTCCACATTATGGACCCTACGCATTCGAGCTGTGCATGTAGCTACAGGATCGAGAGAAAATTCTCCCTTTTGAGGAAGAGGAAGAAGAGGTGTTGCAAGGTTACTTCTCCGGCTGATTTATGAGAGTCAGGATAATAGTTTCAGAGTTATTTTTTTTATGACAACGGTGAATTGTTTCATTTTTATTATCATAATTATTATCATTATTATTACTTTTCTTTTTTGAGGAAAGCCATTAGGAATGTTATAGACGTTTCGAGCTGCTGATGGTAATCAGCAGAATCATCTTCAAGTGTATTCTACGGTGTTGATTTTATATATAAGCGATTTAGATAAAGACTCAGGTTATTACTGTAAGTTAGGTTAAGGAATTTGATTGTTATAATTAGAATTAAGGGTTATTTTTCCTCTCTTTGCCCCTCTACTGTCGTATGTTTGTGTTTTTTTTTTTTGCCATAGTGAGTTTGTTTTTTTTCTTTCGCTCTGTGTGACTTTCCCTCCTCCTGTCGGTGTACATGTTGGCGTAGGCGAGTTGGGGGGGAATGCTTGTGTTTTTTTTTTTTTTTGTTCTTGTAGTTGAATGCGGTTTCTAGCCCCAACCATAATCTACGGCTTTCTTTATTTCATTAATAAATATTGTCATTTTAGTAAAGTTCGGATTTTTCTTATTCCTCTTTGAGTTTACAGTGTTTTGCTGAGGATCCCGACTTTGTGGGTTTAACAGCCTTTTTTGAAGTCATAATTGGTTCTTTTGAAAATCTGTTTATAACAAGAGATTATTTAAGGAAAGAATAAATTCGTGTGGTTTTTTTTTTCATAAGAAACCAGGGTATTCATACAACCTGGATCTGGCATATACAGTATATTAATTTTGTTATTTTTTACACGAGATGTGTGTAAAAGGGGATATACCCCATGGCTGGTCTAAGGCTCTGAAAATTTATAGGAATCATAATAATTTTGATAATTTATAGTGAGCAGGAGGCCACCATAACAATATATATATATATATATATATATATATATATATATATATATATATATATATATATATATATATATATATATATGTAGATAGCTTAATTAAACCAACACAAAAACAGTTGAAATAAGGGT
Source organism: Macrobrachium rosenbergii (assembly GCF_040412425.1). Lineage (NCBI taxonomy): Eukaryota > Metazoa > Arthropoda > Malacostraca > Decapoda > Palaemonidae > Macrobrachium > Macrobrachium rosenbergii. The sequence continues at coordinate 555,361 of NC_089753.1, read as the reverse complement.
GCACAAAAACCTTCACCTAAACTAAACTCTTTCACACGATAGAACGAGAGGCAGTAATTAGGAGGAGGAAAGAAAACAACCTATTGTTGTGAAAGCCCTGAAAATTTTAGTAGGAGAGAATGAAAGGGTGAAGAGTCTTAATCCTAAATTTGCAAATAAAACTTAATAATTACATACATAATAAAGCACTCAAAAACAATTGACGATATCGAATATCAGTTAACCACGCCGAGGGTAGTAGCACGTTGAAAAAAGAATTACAGAATGGCAGCACCACGCGCATGGCTGTCCAGAAGCGGTCCTGGAGTCACAAGGAGTCTGCAGCCGGAAGAGACACAACACTGACATGCGTCAGCAACGTTTATATACAGTGAAACACAGTTTATATCCTTACTGGCTATCAAAATAGAATCAAGCGTTTTCACGACTTCAGAGGTTAGCAGGATGAAGGCACACAGGACGAAGGGAAAGACAGGCTGTCCTTCCAAGGGCAACAGGCGAGTCCAAGAATGCAAAGACGAATAGAGGATGCAGGGGAGCACAGGCAGTGCCCTCCAGAACGCACAGGAAGGGCGTCCGACCGCAGCAAAGGAGATGTCCCTCAGTAAGCACCTGCAACAAAGTCTCCAGACAGAGGAAAACCAGCAACGTCCTCCGTAGTACAGAAGAAGGTCTTTCAAAACTGTACGAAAATTCAAATGTCGAATCCTGCGCGAATGAAGTCTCCAAAAACCTCTATCATAAGGAGCTGAATACACACTGCCTTCATCCTCAGCCAACGGTCCCCACCAAATGTGAGGCAACGAACGGGGAATCATCAAACAAGCATTCAGCAAAATAAATATATAAAAAGAGAGAAAAAAAAAACTTTCACGGGCGAGATACCACTTAAATAATAACAAGCTTTTCTTGTGGCACAAAAAGAAATTTAACTTGAAATTAACTGAAAGTAATTTACTTTAAAAGTCCACGAATGAAAAATAAGCAAATTATTACAATATATATATATATATATATATATATATATATATATATATATTATATATATATATATATATATATATATATATATATATATATATATATATATTATATATATATTGATATATATCTTATATATATTGATATATATATATATATATATATATATATATATATATATATATATATATATATATATATATATATATATATATCCATAGGTGTATGTGCAATCACAGACTCATCCTCATATGTACAGACAGATATTTTTCAACCATATGAGGCAATCTGGTTTAATTCCTTACAATAAGTGATGCTCAACTCACAGAAGACTTGTTCCCGAGAACTTTGAGCATAAAAGTAACAGCTTATGAAAGATGGTGGGAAAATCGTATATTTTTTTTATTCACTCCGTAAAAATATGTGTTACTGGACGTGAAGTTCCCTTTTCAACATTCATATTCTTCCCTCACTTCAATCAGATGAATGAGCAATGCGCATTTGTTTACATTCTGGATGAAAGTGGAAGAGGATGAGGAGAGTGAGGGGGAGAAGGAAGGGGACGAGAGAGGTAAGGAGGGAGAGATCTGTCTTGTCACTGCGCACAACCGCTATAGACAGAGTCTGAGAAAGCTGCCAATGGCCGGGGTTCATGACTCATGCACCATCGCTCAGAACCGCTGTGGACGTGGACGGAGAAGGTGGCACCTTCCAGGTCCTTCTCTAAGTCTGGTGCTGTTAGTCACCGACGCTTCCCAGCCGCTCTCCAGTCGTCTTGCGCTCATAAGCGCCACGGCCCCGCTGCTCCACAACAGGAACTCTCATGGCTACTTTACACCACTCGCCCATTCAACCCAGTCCACACCAACTCTTCGTCATGAACTCATGCTTGCCCCATTCACCTACAGCCTCAGAGGAACCACCTCCCGGAGGATACGAATCTGCCGAAGAGAGCGGTTGTGAAGGGGACGACGTGCTCGACGAAGAGGAGTTGGGTTTCCTGGGAGGACACGAATGCTACCGAAATTTCACCTACCCAGACCTTTCTTCCTCGCCTCCGACTCCGCCCATCATCAGACAGCGGTCACACACGTACTGTGGGCCCGAACTCCCGCGTCTCCCTTTCCTGGCGAAGAACACCGTCGAAAGATGTCACAGCAACGATGCCCTCTGGTCTCGCACGAGCGAGCGGAGGCCGCCGTCCCAGTGCTCGAACTCAGAGGACCTTTATGAGCCGAGATCGAGCATTTCGTCAACGTCTTCTTCCACAATGCGACGGAAATCCCTGTCGCGATGCCTCCCAGAGGAGGATGAGCAAAACATGAAGGGCTGTACGGGCATCCGGAGGGCGCTTTCGTCCCTCAGTCTGCGCCTCTTGCAAGGCGAAAAGGAGAGACCAGTACAACGAATCCTGAGACCTCCCAGAAGGAGGCAGACCGTAAGAGGTCTGAGCGGTCTCCCAATCGAATCCGTCAACCAGTGGAATTCCACTGCTACCATGAGTGGGTAGTGCTCGACCAATCATCATTTAGGAATGCCTCTCCGTTCCTCCGACTGATTAACGATTGATTTCTCCTATGCCATTTATCAAGTGCAAAGTGTTACGAGTTCTTGTGTTCCGCAATGTGTATATCATATCAAGTGTTTATTATACAAAGTGTAGAATTTCGTCGGCGTTAGCAATATATATATTTTTTTCACTCTAACATTGAAGTTTTCCAGAAATATTGTTTTGTAAAGCCCATTGAAAACCAGTGTGAACCCATGTATGCACTGTACACATTTCCTTGCTTTGCATGCGTTCATAATGTGTGAAAGTTATCAGCATCTACGAAACAAAAACGAACCGTCGAGTAGAAAACAAAAGCCTAAGACGTAGCCTACTGTGTCTGTAACTTTCCAATAACGACCTTAAGGATTCGTAAAAGAAATGATTGAATTCTGTACATTCAAGGAACGATTGACAATGCCAACCCAAGTGCCAGTACAAACAGTATAAAAGTATTCTCATGTATATTTAGAGAGGAATAATAGAAATATTGGGATAAACATTCAGACTCAAACGAAATTGTGACCATTCTGGACTTTATTCGTTCAAGGGTAGGCTAATAATTAGAGTTAAAAGACTATGTCATATAAAAAGGCTTTAAAATAATTCTAAAGTAAGATCAAGAAATAAA
>NC_089753.1:522200-544700 GCF_040412425.1 Macrobrachium rosenbergii | reverse complement strand
GAAACCGCAGAAGTGTTACTATTTAAATTAGGGGACAAGTGCTTTATATATAAAGACTCAAGGGTAGTTAAAAAGGCAGTTTGAGATGTAGCATTGAGAATCGAAAAATGTGTATTTTCAACATGAATTTTACATTCAGCAGCATGTGTTCTAATGCTAGAAAGTTCTGGGTTGGATATACGGGAACCTGTACGATACCTGAGTCCTAAGTGGCCGTATATATATATATATATATATATATATATATATATATATATATATATATATATATATATATATATATATATATATATATATATGTACACAGTAATACCTCGATCTTATGCGATTCGAGTTGCAAGAATTCACGGACATTTGAACTTTTCATTGGAACCTAACTAATTCGTATATGCGATTTTTTTGCAGACACGTGACATTTGCGAAATCCTCGAGAAACCCGGCAGAAGTGTTTATGTTTAATCTTTTAAGAAATTTATAAGTTTTTACGCTTTTATGCATAAAATCTGTATGAAAAATGTATCATTTTTAATTTTGTAGATGTGTAAATATGATACCAAGGTAATTACAGCACGTACAGTTACCACACTTTTATAATATGTGATACATACTTGCACTTTTCAAAGATGATACCCTTGCATAAAGTGTTTGTTTAATTTTTGAAGTACATTTATAGGTTTTCATGCTTTCAAGTGTAAATTCGGTATGAAAAATTTGTATTATTCATATTTTTGTACATAAATATGATAGAAAGGCAGCACAGTTACTGAATTGTGCCCATTTGCAAAGTCTTTGTCACCAGGACCACACATGACCTCAAGATGAGGTTTTTCAGTCACGCTAATTTGATAAAATGAATTCGCTGATGCACTACAACTTGTCAGAGACATAACTAACAGTTGTATTAGTGTCGCTCTGTGAAAATTATTTTGTTAACCTCGGAGAAAAGTGCTGATACAATCTGTATGACATGTAATTACGCCACATACAGTTAATGTACTTTTACTAAATGTGATACCCATTTGCAAAATTACTGCACTTTTCAAAGATGTAATACCCACACGGAAAGTGTTTGTTTAGTTTTTGAAGTATTTCATAAGTTTTTATGCTTTTAAGTGTAAAATCGGTAGGGCAAATTTGTATTACAGTCCAATATTTTTAATGCGCATACGTATTCCTCTCTCTCTCTCTCTCTCTCTCTCTCTCTCTCTCTCTCTCTCTCTCTCTCTCTCTCTCTCTCTCTCTCTCTGTAGTTGGCGCTCGCATATTTTTTACAACTTATGATTTTTCTGTACGTCTTTACCTGTACAGTACATAATTTTGAATTGATTGAATTTTCCCTTTCCCTCTGCGCACATTACATACACGTTTTCTTTAGTTGATTGAATTGTGTACCTTCGTTATGACTGACGTATAAAGTTTACCTAGTGACGCAAAGAAAACGTCTTTTACTCTGTGAGTGAAAAAGAAAATGGATCCCATGAATTAGGGGTAACATTAGTATACACAAGTACCTCCTGTAAATGTGCTAGTGTGGCAAATACAGTACCCATTACGATACTGTACCCTATTTTTACGTCATCCATGTATTCATTTTTTAAGAGTATGTATTAAGCTAACTTTTAAATGAAATTACAGTAACTTTAATTTCATTTATAAGTTAGTTTTATACTTTGGGAGCATGATTACGATAATATTTTAAGAGGTGCGAAAGAAACGAGCAGGATAAGGTTACTGCTACTTTGTTCATGATCCAGGCAGTTTATATAGCGTCAGACTGGCGTCGCGCCGCAGAATACAATGGAAACCTCAGTGACCTGAGGTCGATAACAAATAACAATAAATACAGCGAACCAGTACACTTTACAATGTAAGAACAGACAGAAATGGAATTGGATACAATCTTGATGCCTGTGAAAGAAGAAACATGTGATACATTTTGACAGCAGGTAAACAAAATATATACATAGTTTAAATGATTGAACTTTGTGTGACCTGATGCGTTAGGTGTGACTAATTGTAGGCAAAGAAAATGGGACGTCACCACAGAAAACTTGCCCAGCAGAGACTTTACAATTAACACTTTTAGCAGAGACTTCACAAATGACTTTACAGATGACTTTACAAATACTCCCCCCCCAAAAGACGTGGGCAACATCTGATTAGTCGGCGTATCTGCTGGGGTGCTGCAGGGGGCCCCGGCTGCGTGAGGACATCAAGGGAACGCCTCTGTGTGGGTTTGCCTGACTGCGGATGTGGGCTGGCTTTTTCGGGGGCGGCCGCGTCTCCGCCCCCAACGAGGGCCTGGCTGTGGCGAAGGCTGAGCAGGTGGAGGGTGCAGTGCAGTGACGTCTGTGTCCTCCTCCAGGAGGGCGGGCTTGACCCGGTCAATTGACACCCAGTCGTTCCTCCCATGAAGTGCGAGCAGGAACACCTTGGTGTTCCGCTCCAGCACGCAGAAGGGTCCCCTGTAGGGCCTGGTCAGTGGCGGGCGGAGGGCGTCATCCCTGACGAAGACGTGGGTGGTGGAGGCCAGCCCGGGCGGCGTGAAGGTGGCCGATCTGTCGGTATATGTCCGTTTGCAGGGGGTAAACTTGCCGACTATGTCGCGAAGCCTCTGGACTGATGGGTTGTGGCGATCCTCTGTCACTAGCTCACCCGGGACAACGAGGGACTCGCCATAGGTTTTTTCAGCTGCGGATGGGGCGCTGTCGGCCCTGGGGGCGGTTCTCAACCCGAGGAGGACCCATGGCAGCTGGTACTTCCAGTCCTCGGCGGTGCAGCGGGCCATAAGGGACGCCTTCAGGGACCTATGAAACCTCTCGACCATGCCGTTGGCTGCTGGGTTGTAGGCCATGGTGGTGTGATGCATTGTCCCCAGCAGCCGAGCCAGGGCGGACCACAATTTGGACAGGAAGCAGGACCCTGTCGGTTGTGATGTGGTCTGGGACGCCGAAGCGGCTGATCCAGCTGGAGAGCAGGGCCTCGAAGCGACGCTCTGGCTGCGGGAACTCGCCTACCCTGGACTTGGTGTGACACCCCACCTTGCTGGTTTGGCACTGCAGGCACTGCCTTGCCCAGGACCTCGCATCCTTCTGCATTCCATGCCAGATGAACTTCCCTGACAGTGGCTTGGCCGTCGTCCTGCCGGAGGGGTGTGAGAGGCCGTGGATGACGTCGAATACCTGGCGGTGGCGGGAGGCTGGCACCAGGGGGCGGGGCTGGCCGGTACTGACGTTGCAGAGGAGACTTGGGCCCCCGGGGGCAAGGGGCATGTCCCGTCACTTCAGGGACATGATGGCGGTGCGGTAAGCTGGGGTCTCTGGGTCGGCGGCCTGTTCCCTGGCGAGGTCTTCGTAGTTGATCCCGAGCTGCACCGCGTTCAACTCAACCCTGGAGAGGGCATCCGCCACAGGGTTCTTCCTGCCGGGGAGGTACTTGATGGAGCAGGAGAACTCGGCGATGGCCGAGAGATGCTGCTGCTGCCTGAAAGACCATGTGTCCCCTTGCTTTGTGAAGGCGTGTACCAGCAGCTGGTGGTCTGTGTAGATTGTGAAGGGCGTGCCCTCCAGGAGGAACTTGAAATGCCAGACTGCACGGTACACTGCGCAGAGTTCCCAGTCGAAGGTGCTGTAACGGTCCTCTGCGGGGTTGAATTTCTTGCTGAAGAAGGCGATGGGCTGGGGGGCTCTGTCGATGACCTGCTCCAAGACAGCACCACAGGCGACGTTGCTAGCGTTTGTCGTCAGCTGGAGGGGGGCGTTGGGATCCTGGTGGGCCAAGGCGGTTGCCTCGGCGAGGGTGGCCTTTGTCAGGGAGAAGGTCTGCTGCTGGCTGGGTCCCCACAACAAGGACTTTGGATGGCCTTTGAGTGTTTCCGTCAGGGGGGCCGTGGTGTGTGCGATCCCGGGGATGAACCTCCTGTAGTAGTTCACCATCCCGAGGAACTCCTGGGCGGCCTTGATGGAGGTGGGGACGGGGAACCTGGTGACAGCTGTGACTTTGGATGTGAGCAGGCGGACACCATTCGGGGATATCTCGTGGCCCAGGAAATCGGCTTTCTGGACGCCGAAGGTGCACTTGTCGAAACATACGATGAGGCCGTTCTCCTGCAGGCGCTGCAGGACTGCCCGGGTGTGTTTCTGGTGCTCCCTGTGGGACATGGAAAATATAAGGATATCATCTATGTAGCAGATACAAAACTTCAGGTCCCCAAGGATGTTGTCCATGAGCCGCTGGAAAGTCGCCCCGGCATTCCTCAGGCTGAAGGTGGAGAAGGCAAACACATAGGACCCGAAAGGCGTGATGATGGCGGTCTTTGGTATGTCCTCTGGCGCGACTGGTACCTGAAAATAGGATTTCAAGAGATCCAACTTAGTAAAAATTTTGGCCCCATGGAAGGAAGCTGTTAGGTCCTGCATGTTCGGCAGGGGGTAATGGTCAGGTTCCGTTGCGAGGTTAAGCCGCCTGTAGTCGCTGCAGGGTCTCCAGAAGCCGTCTGGTTTCTGCACCATGTGGAGGGGGGACGCCCACGGGCTGGAGGGGCTGGAGGCCTTCTTGCAGATTCCCATCCGCTCCATTTCGGCGAATGCATTCTTGAACTTCTTAGGCGCCGCAGGGGAAGCCTCCGGAACCTCGCGTGTGCAGGGGGGCCCTTTGTCTTTATGTGATGGTAGATGCCATGTTTGGCTGGGGCCCCGTGGACTTGGCGGAGCTCGGGTCTGAAAACTTCTGGGAACTCCGTCAGCAGCTGTGCACACTGGTGGGGGGCGGTGGAACAGATGGTGGTCACCTTGGGTCCCGTTGCCAACGGGAGGGACTGGCAGGCATTGGTGTCGAGGAGACGCTTCCTACCGACGTCGACTGCCAGCCCGAAGTGGGCAAGGAAATCCGCACCCAGGAGCGGGGCCCTCACGTCCACGATGACAAAGTCCCAGTAATATCTCCGGCCAAGGATGGAGATCGACAGGGGCCTGGTGCCATAAGAGAGGATGGGGGACCCGTTGGCGGCCGTCAGGAAAGCAGCCGGGTCCGATTCTTGCTTGAGGTCCTCTCTGGATGCCGGGAAGATTGATCTAATGGCCCCCATGTCGACCAGCATCACCCTGCCGGAGACGGTGTCAAGGACATAGAACCCTACTGATTCTGGGCCCCTGGGTTCTTTTGCTGCCATGGCGGCCTGTCCTGCTGGCTGCCGCCACCCACGTTTTTTGAACGGGTGAATGAACAGGGCGGCAGGCAGTTCTGGGTGTTCCTGCTGAACCGCCTGTGGTAGTGGCACATACCCGGGGAATTCCACCTGTTGTGAGGCGCCGGGCGCCTCCTGGCGACGGCGCTGACTTCGTGCTCTGCGCCCTCCTCCTGCTGGATGGTGCTGACTGGTAGTGCGGGTGCTGGTACCCGCTTCGTTGCCCTCACAGAGTCCGTCAGGTTCTGCGCCGTGCGGATCAGGTCGTCGAGGGGGATGGCGTAGGGCTCAGGGATTTGTGTCTGGACCTCCGGGAGGAGCTGACGAAGGAGGAGCTCCAGTGACAGGCTTATTTCGTTTTGTTTTCCGGTGCTGTCTGTGTCTGGGAGGGTGAGGAGGTCCTTTATAATGCCCATGATTCCCTGACGCTCTGCTTCTGCCGTGGGCTGACGGCAAGGTCGAGGGCACGGGCGGCCCGCTCGGCGACCGGCAGGGAGCATGCCTCGAGGAGGGACTTCTTCAGGAGGTGGTAGGTGAGGGGGCGTGCGTCGGACACCCACAGGACGAGCTTCTTGTAGACTTCCTCTGGCAGGGCGTTAAGTACGGTATCCGCCTGCAGCCCCGTCGGTGAGTTCCGCCATGCGGAACTGGCTCTTGACCCTTTACAGCCATGATGATGGGTTCCCCTGCGTTAATGGCGGCATTTTTAAGGTCAGGAGGACCCGTGATTGTCCTGCCAGGCAGGGCCCCTGGCAGGGGTGTGGAGGAGTGTGAGAGCCTCAGCGTGGGGGCAGGCATCGGGTGATATGAGGGGGAGGTAGACATCCGAATCCGCGAGGTTAGCGGTTAACTGAATGAGGGAAGGGATGTCCGCGTCCATACTCGCTCTTTGCCCTCTTAACTGGAGTGGGGTACTCACGTCAAACCGCACTTGGAAGCGCGCTGTGTGAGTCCGTTAATGACGCTGGTGATTTTGCTGATGAGAGTCAGCACGCCCAAACGCTGGTTCAGCGCCGTGATTAGTCCGCTAAGGGTGTGAGTAAGTTCCTGAAGCCAAGACTGAGTCGCTGTATGGGTCTGCTAATGGCTTTGGGAACCACTCCGGGGTCACCACTTTAAGAGGTGCGAAAGAAACGAGCAGGATAAGGTTACTGCTACTTTATTCATGATCCAGGCAGTTCATATAGTGGCAGACTGGCGTCGCGCCCCGGAATACAATGGAAACCTCAGTGACCTGAGGTCGATAACAAATAACAATAAATACAGTGAACTAGTACACTTTACAATGTAAGAACAGACAGAAATGGAATTGGATACAATCTTGATGCCTGTGAAAGAAGAAACATGTGATACATTTTGACAGCAGGTAAACAAAATATATACATAGTTTAAATGACTGAACTTTGCGTGACCTGATGCGTTAGGTGTGACTAATTGTAGGCAAAGAAAATGGGACGTCACCACAGAAAACTTGCCCAGCAGAGACTTTACAATTAACACTTTTAGCAGAGACTTCACGAATGACTTTACAGATGACTTTACAATATTTAGTGTTTAAACTCTAGAAATGAGCATTTACAGTGTATTAGCACTTTTAGTGACTGTACCAAACTTATGCAAATCCTCGTCTTACGTGAGTGGTTCTGAAACCTAACCTCACATAAGTTTGAGGTATTACACACACACACACACACACATATATATATATATATATATATATATATATATATATATATATATATATATATATATATATATATATATATATATCTGTATATATATCAGATCCCTGTTATTAAGGTTAATGTTTCTTTCTCTATTGTTGAATACACTTTCTGATGCTTTTTCAACTTTGAAGCCATGAAACAAACAGGATGTAAAATAGCATTATCATCTTCTTGAAGTAGGACAGCTCCGATTCCACAGTCAGATGCATCAACTTGTATCACAAACTTCTTTTTGAAACCTGGAGGTTGATGTTAAACTGGCTTTTACCTTCTCAAATGATTCTTGACATTCTGGAGTCCAAACAAACTTTGTTTTCGTACTGGTTAAATCCGTCGAGGCAACTACTACAGGTGAGAAATTCATACAGAATTAATACCAACAGAAGTGAGAAGGCCTTTTCCAACTTCAAATCAACAGCTGCCTTTCCAAACTCACTCATTTCTAGGTTGATTTTGAGTCCTGCTTCCCGTAGTTTCTTGAACACTTTTCTTAAAATTCTCCGATGCTCTTCCCATATTTTGTAGAATAAATCACTATGTCATCAAGTTATACACCCACTCCTTCTAAGGATCCTAGAAGTTGATCAATCACTCGTTGGAATGTTGCAGGTACATTCATTAGACTAAATGGCAAAACGGCGCATTGATACAGTCCAAAAGGAGTAACAAAAACTGAAAGTAATTTAGCATTCTCATCTAAGGGATTTTGATAATACCCTTTCAACAAGTCTATCTTGGAAACAAACTTGGCTTGCCCAATATTTTCAAGTAACTGATCTATAGTGCAGAAAACCTTAAACACATTTCATCCTGAAAAGTTTGGGTGAAGAGCTTGGAAAATGGGTTTGTATGTACAGTAAATAATTTCTTACACGTTTGGATTTTGTAGTGACTCCTGTATCCTGATGTTAATATTGCTCTTTAAGGTGCTTTATTCGCGTCATCTATAAGAGGCAAGGGATAATTGTCAGCCACGCTGATAGATTTCAGTTTCCTATAATCAGTACCGTCCTAAATGGGCCATCTGGTTTCTTCACCAACACACATGGAGAACTGTAATGACCTGAACTTGGTTCTGCTAATCCATGTTGCAATAACTACTCTACGTCTTTCTTCACAACATCTCGATGAAAAGGTGATAGGCGATATGCTCTCTGTTTAAAAGGTTTTCCATCTTCTCTGATCTTTATCTCATGCTTTGTCAGATCGGTAAGCCTAGGTGCATCTGCAAAATTTTCAGGGAAACTTCTAATCACTTCACTTAATTCATTATTTTGCTCAGCACTCAGATGTTTTAGTTTATCCTCCAAATTTTGCAATATTGAAGAACTGTTCATCTTGCTTTCAGCTCCCAATCCGTAGCCATCATCGTCCTCTGTGGATGAAGTTGTCTGTGTTACTGAAACTTCCAGTTTTAGTCTCTGAGAAGTAAGGTTGCAAAAGATTCATATGCATCTTCCTCTGTCGACTCCTTCTCCCTGGTGCTTCAGTCACATAGATTTATCGCTTAACTTCTCTATTATCTTGTAAGAACCTTGATATTTATTGGTAAAGGGAAATATTTTCACTGGTAAGAACACTAGAACTTGTTAAACCACACTAAAAACTGCTTAGTTTAGTTTTAGCATCATATCTTCTTTTCATTTTCTCTTTACTTACTTTCAGATTTTTAAAGAAAATTTTCTAATTTCTCTTAACCTTTTCCTCAAGTTCTTCACATATTCTTCTTGGATTTCCTCTTGATTTTCTTCCCAATTCTTCGCAAGAATCTTTAATGGACCCCTTACTTCTCGACCAAAAATCATCTCATTAGGTGAGCATTCCACGCTTTCTTGGTAAGCATTTCTAACTTCAAACAACATTAAGGGTAAACCATTATCCCATTATCTCCCTTGACTCATAACAATACGTAGTTAACATACTTTTCAATGTCTGGTGGAACCTTTCCAAGACTCCTTGACTCTCTGGATGATAAGCAGTTGATAACTGTTGTTTCATCCTTAACAAGTTCATCACATCCTGGAACAATTTAGAAGTAAAGTTCGTTCCTCTGTCACCTTGTGCAATTTCTGGTATTCCAAACTTCAAGAAAAACTCCGCCATTTATTTTCGTTTTTTTATGATTTTTAAATTGATTTTTGTTTTAAATCTTGAAAGTTTTTAACGGTATTTTTATATGAAAAAATAATATGATCTTTAACTTTATTTTATTGCATAATTTACGTACTCAATTCGTGAATCATTATGTTTATCATAATAAATCATATATATTTTTAGACTTAATTCTACTGAATAAAATCCTATTAAAATAAATTATACTAAATATCGAGAAATAAAATTCAAGATATATGAATTTTTTCAGAATGCAACAACAACAACAACAACAACAACAACAACAATAATAATAACAACAACAACAACAACAACAACAACAACAACAACAACAACAATAATAATAATAATAATAATAATAATAATAATAATAATAATAATAATAATAATAATAATAATAATAATTTGATAGTCATTAAAAAGAAAAATAAATGAAATATGTAAAAAGTAAAAAAAAAAAAGTTCAATTTGATTATGAAATTTTTCGTTGTTTTGCACTCTTTTTCATGACTTATTTTAGTTTACCTTTTACGGATATAGTCTTATAACAAAGTTTTATGAAAAAAAATCTCGTTAAAAAATAATCAAGATAAAAGTAAAGGCTAAATTGTCATATACGTTTTGCATATAAAAATACTGATCAAATCATACAAGATTTCAGTCAAAAATCAATTATAAAATCATTAAGAAAAGGAAAATAAATGAAATATGTAAAAAGTTTCAAAAATATTTCAATTTGAATACAATATTTTTTGGGTATTTTGCCCTCTTTTTGATGACTGATTTTAGTTTAACGTTTACTGATTTATTATTATAAAAGATTTATATAAAAAAATCCATTAAAAAGCAATCAATATTTAAGTAAATAAAAAAAACAACTTCAAAAACCACCTAAAAAACATTCTTGATTTAAGACAAAAATCAATTTAAAAATCATTAAAAAATGAAAAAAATATAATAAAAGAAAAAAAATTGAATTCGATTACATTTTTCCTAGTTTTGCCCTGTTTTTGATAACTGATTTTAGTTTACCGTTTACGGATAGATTCGTATAACAAAGTTTTGGGAAAAAAATCTACGTTGAAAAACAATCAAGGTAAAATTGAAGGCTAAATGGTCATATACGTTTTGTATATAAAAATACTGTCATAAACATTCAAATTTTCAGTCAAAAATCAATTTAAACAATCACTAAGAAAAGGAAAATAAATGAAGTATGTAAAAGTGTCAAAAATATTTTGATTTGAATAAAATATTTTTGGGAGTTTTGCCCTCATTTTGATGACTGATTTTAGTTTAACAGAATGATATAAAAAATATCCGTCAAAAAACATTCAAGATTTAAGTAAAAATCATTTTAAAAAATCACCTAACAAAAGGCAAAAGAATGTAACATAAAAAACTTTAGATTTGTTTTAATTCAATTTATGTTTGTTTTAATTTTTATCTTATTTCAATTCATATGTTTTGATTTAATTTTATTTTGTTTTTTATTTAATTATTTTTATTGTTTTTTATATTTATTTGTACCATAATTTTCTTCATTGGTAATTAAATGGTATTTGTAATTTGAATTAAATATAAAAATTACTTTTATATTTTATATTTTTATCTTTATTTATCCTTAATTATTTATTATTAATAATTTTATTTATTTTCATTTCATTTTATATAGTTTTATTTATTTATTTAATTATTATAATTTTTTTTATTTATGTACTTATATTTATTATTTTACTTTTATTTCTTTATTTTATTTATTTATTTTCATTTATTTATATACCTTTGTTTATTTAATTATTTTATATTTATCTGGTATATATTTTAAATGTATTTATTTCTCTTTATTTATTAAATTATTTATTTTTTATTAATTAATTTATTATTTTTCCTCATTTTTTACTAGTTTTCCATTTACTATTTTTTTTTATTTCTGTATATATTTATTTATTTATTATTAATTTATTTATTATTGTCTCCTTTTTTTTCATTTATATCTTTATAAATTTTTATTTATTCGTTTATTTAATTTTTTATTATTATTTATTTTTTATTTATCTTTTTTTTTCATTTTCTTATTTGTACTTATATTTATTTTGTTTTTATTTATTATTTCTATTATTTTTGTTCATATGTCTTTATTTATCTACCTAATTTAACTGATTTTTATTTACTCCTATTTGTGTTATTTAATTTTATTTATTTTATTTATTTAATGTGTTTTATTTCTTTTTATTTACTTAATTTGCTTTATGTCGTTTATCTAAATATATTTATTTTTATTTACTTTTATTCTTCTTTATTCATTTATTTATATATATTTTTTATTTTCATTTATTTTTATTTATTTATTTGTATTGATATATTTATTGTTTTTTATTTATTTATTTTTTATTTAATGTTTTATTAATAAATTAATTTTTTCTTTTATTTAATTCTTTATTTTTATTTATTTATATATCTATTTATTCATTTGTTTATTTATATTCATTTATTTGTTTGTTTATTTATTTTCATTTATTTATTTATTTATTTTTATTTCTTATTAATTTATTAATTTTCATTTATTGATTTTTTTATTTTTTTATTTATTTACTTTGCATTTTTATTTATTTTTATTTATTTTTTGTTTTACATTTTTAATTTCATATTTTTATTTATTCATTTTCATTCATTATAATTTATTTCATTTATTTATTTCGTTTATTTATTTATTTATTTATTTATCTATTTATTTTAGCTCTTATTTTTTATCTTATTTATTTTTATTTACTTACCTTTTTATTTGTGTTTATTTTTTTCTTTATTTATTTGCATATATAAATTTATTTATTTATTTTTATATATTTTTAAATACTTTATAGCATTTTTATTTATCTTTTATTTAGTTTTATTTAATTTTATTCGTTTAGTTTTATTTATTTTTATTTTTTTACTTTCATTTATTTTTTTTTTTACTTTCATTAACTTTTAATTCTTTTTTTATTAATTTTTGTTTTATTTTTTTTAGTTATTTTCATATATATTTATTTTTAATTAATTTATATTATTTTTTACTTACTCATTTCTTTTATCTTTCTATATGTATTTATTTATTTATTTATTTATTTATTTATTTATTTATTTATTTATTTATTTATTTATTTATTTATTTATTATTATTTATCTATATTTAATTATTTTTTAAATTTATTTTTTATTTATTTTCATTTGTTTATTTACATTAATTTTTATTTATTTAATTTAATTTTTTTTATCTTTATTTTTTATTTGGTTAATTTTATTTATCTATTTTCATTGATTTTTATTAATATCATTTATTATTTCTAATTATTTTTTTATTTCTATTTATTTATTTTAATTATTTACTCTTATTTATGAATTATTTATTTGTTTTTATTTCTCTTTATTTATTTATTTTTTATTTATTATCTTTTTTATGCATTATTGTTTATTTATTTTTTATCATCATTTACTTTTAAAAATTTTTTATTTATTTTTATTTACTAAATTTATATTAATTTACTTTTAGTTATTTAATTTTGTTCATTCTTATTAATTTATTTGTATTGTTTGTTTTTTATCTATTTGCTATCTATTTATTACTTTCTGTTAATTTTTCCTTTTTTCAGTCTTTTTTTTGATATTATTTATTGACTTATTTTTTTAATTTTTTATGTTATTTTATATTTTTATTTTAATATATTATTATTTATTAATCATTATTGAATTTTATTTATTTATTTTTATTTATATTTATTCCTTATTGTTTATTTATTTTTATTTTTTAATTTTATTCTATTTATTGTTATTTATTTTAATATATTTACTTTTTTATTTGGTGTTTATTTTAATTTATACATGTATTTTTTTATTTTCTTAATTTATATTTATTTGTTTTTTAGTTTTATATTTATTTACTTTTATTTATTTATTTTGATTTATGTAATTATTTTTTATATATTTTATATTTTTATTTTTTTTTTCCTTATTCATTATTATTTATTAATTTGTTTATATTTTTTTAATATATTTAGTAATTTATTTTTGTTTCTTCTTATTAATTTTTTTATTTATTTATTTTTATTTATTTTTATTTATTTATATATATTTATGTATATTATTTATTCCTATTTATTCTCATTTTTTATTTATTTATTTCTATTCATTTTTGTTTTTTTATATTTATATTTATTTATTTATTTAATTTTATTTTCTAAATTTTCTAATTATTACTTATTCTTATTTTTTTTTATTTTATGTATTTATTTATTTTTATTTATTTGTTGTTATTAGTCTTATTTTTTATTATTTTCATTTGAATTTATGTATATATATTTATTTTGTTTTACTTATTTATATTTTACTTTTATTTATTTTCATTTATTTTTATTCATTTATTTTTATTTATTTATTTATTTATTCATCTACTTATTTTATATACGTATATGTTTTTTATTTTTTATATATTTATCTCTTTTAAATTGACTGATTAATTTATTTATTAATTTCTTATCAATGAAATTTTTTCTTTTTTACATTTTTTTTAATTTATCAATTTATTTATTTTTTTTATTAATTTATTTATTATTTTTCACTTTTTTATGTTTTTTCATTTATTTATGCATTTATTTTTTATTTATTTATTTATTTAAATTTCATTTATTATTTTTTAAATTTTATTTCATTTTTTATTTTTATTTATTTTTCTATTTATTGTTTATTATTTTTTTATTATTTATTTTTCATTTATTTTTATTTATTTATTTATTTATTTATTTATTTATTTATTTATTATTTATTTTTATGTATTACCCTTTTCACTTGATTTATTTTTTATTTGTTTATATCATCTATTTTATTTATTTTCATTTATTTATTTTTACTTATTTATTTATTTTTACTTATTACATTTATTTATATAATTAATATTTATTTACCTTAATGTATTTTAATTTTATTCTTATTTTTATTTAATTATTTATTTTATATTTATTCATTAATTTTATTTATTTATTTTTATCTATAATTTTTTTTTATATTTTAATTTTTACATCTTTATTAGTATATTTTTATTTCCCTTTATAAATTCCATTTATTTATCTTTATATATTTATTTATTTTTATTCTTTATTTTTATTTATCTCGTTTATATTTTTATTTTCTCTTATTTTTGTTTATTTTTATTTATATATTTATATTTATTTATTTTTTTTACTTGTTCATTAATTTATTTAATTAATTTTTTTTTTATTTATTTATATACTTTTATTTATTTTTTATTCAATTTTATATTTGTTTATTTTTAATTTCATTATTATTTATTTTTAATTTAGTTTTATAATTTATTTTTTTCACTTTTATTCATTCTCATTTATTCTTATTGTTTTTTTTATTTTTAATTTAAATTTATTTCTTTTTATTTTGTTTATGCTATTTATATATGGTTATTTTGATTTATTCATGTATTTTTTATTTATTTTAATTTTTAATATTTTATTTATTTTTATTTATTTTATCTAAATATTTTATTTATTTTTATTTATTTATTTTTATATATTTTTTTGTTAATATAATTTTTACCTTTTTATTTTTATTAATTTTATTTGTCTGATAAGTTTTTATTTATTGTATATTATTTTTTATTTATATATTTCATTCATATATTTTCATTAATTTTTTTCTTTGTCTATTTCTATTCAATTTTATTTGCTTCTTTACTATTATTCATTTTTTATTTATGTATATTTATTTTTTTATTTACTTTTAATTGTTTATTACTATTGATAATTATTTAATCATTTTCATTTATTTATTTACATTATTTTTATTTATTTATTTTCATTAATTTTTATTAATTTAAATTATTAATTTTATTATTTTACTTATTTATTTATACTTGCTTATTTTTAACTATTTATATTTATTTATGTATTATTATTTACTTAATTTTATTTACTTATTTTTTATTATTTATTTATTTATTTGTTTATTATTTATTTTCATTTATTATAATTTTTTATTGATTATTGTTTATTTTTAATTTTTTATTTAACTTAATTATTTTATTTATTTTTATTTACTTTTTTATTTATTCTTCTTAATTTATTTGTATTAATAAAAATAACGAAATAAATATATAAAAATAAATGTAAAAAAATAAAGAGAAATAAATAAATGAATATCAATACATTTTAAATTAACCAAAAAATTTAAAAATAAATATCAATAAAAATAGATAATTAATAAAAATTAAGTAAATAAAATTGAATAAAAATAAATAAATAAAAAGAGAGAAATCAAATAAACGAAATGATATGAATAAAAATAAATAAATAAAAATAATATAAAATAAGTGTAAATAAAAAATGAAATAACTAATAAAAGAGTAAAACAAAAAAAAAAAAAATATAAATAATATAAAAAATAAAAAAATAATAAAAAAAAATTAAAAAGTAAACATAAAAATAAATAAATAATAAATAAACATAAATAGTATAAATAAAATTAAATAATATAAATAAAATAAAGAAATAAAACCTAAAAATAAAAATAAATAAAAAAATAACTAGGAATAAGTAAAATAAAAATAAAAAGGAATACATAAAAATAAAACTAAATAAAAAATAAAAAATTATAAAATAAAAAATATAAATAAATAAATAAACAAATATAAAACAAAAAATAAATGAATAAAAATAAAAATGAATATGAAATAAATGAAAATAATGAATAAATAAAAACAAAAATAAATAAGATAAAAAAACAAAAATTAAAAAATAAATAAATGGAGAATAATAAATTAAATACATAAAAATAAATTAAATATACTAATAAAGATATAAAAATTAAAACAAAGAAAAATATAAAAATAAAAGCAAATAAAAATAAATAAATAAATAAAAATAAAATAAATAAAAGTAACAAAAATAAATTAAAATAAATAAACGAAAATTAGTAAAACAAATAAAAACCGCAAATAAAAATTAATATATGAATAAAAATAAATAAATGAAAATAAATAAAAATCAATAAATATCAATAAATAAAAACATGAAATCAAAATAAATCAAAATAAATGAATAAAAATAATAAAAAATAAATAAAACATAAAAATAAAACAAATAAGTAAAAATAGATAGAATAAATAAAAGTAGATAAATATAAATGAAATATATAGAAATAAATAAAAAAAAAAAATAATTAAAAAGTTAAATAAAAATTCATTTTAAAAAACTAGGTTATAAGAATATATAAAAAAACGTTGAACTAAAATCAGTCATCAAAAAGAGGGCAAAAATCCTAAAAATATTGTATTCATTTAAAAGTTTTTATTTTAGCTTTTTATATGTTATATTAATTTTCCTATTTTTATGTGATTTTTTTAAATTGAATTTTTCTTTAAATATTGACTGTTATTTTAACGTTTTTTTAAATATAACTCGGTTATAGGAAAGTATCTGAAAAAGTTAAACTAAATTCATTGATCATAGAGTGGGAAAATTCCCAAAAATGTTGTATTCAAAATTGACATATTATTTAAGCTTTTTATGTAAATTCTTTTTTTTTTTATTTTATAGGTCATTTTTGAAGTTGATTTTTTAGTTAAATATTGACTGCTTTTTTAACAGTTTTATTTATATGTATACTTCTGTTATAATAATATATCAGTAAACACTAAACTAAAACCAGTCATCAAAAAGAGGGCAAAACTCCCAAAAATATTGTGTTTAAATTGAAATAATTTTAAACATTTTACATGTTTCATCTATTTTTTTTTCTTAATGACTTTTTAAATTGATTTTTGACTGAAATCTTGAATATTTTTAACAACATTTTTATACACGAAACGTATATGAACAATTAGCCTTTAATTTTATCTTGATTGTTTTTTTACCTTAGATTTTTTTCCTAAAACATTTTTATAAGAATATATCCGTAAACGGTAAACTAAAGTCAGTCATCAAAAAGAGGGCAAAACTACGAAAAATATCGTAATCAAACTGTAGGTTTGTTTAACTTTTTACTTATTTCATTTATTTTCTTTTTTTATGATTTTTAAATTGATTTTTGTTTTAAATCTTGAATGTTTTTAACGGTATTTTTATATGAAAAAATTATATGATCTTTAACTTTATTTTATTACATAATTTAGGTACTGAATTCGTGAAGCATTATTTTTATCTTAATTACTCATGTATATTTTTAGATTTAATTCTACTGAATAGAATTCTTTTAAAATAAATTATACCAAATATCAAGAAATAAAATTTAAAATATATAAAATCTTAAGAATGTAATAATAATAATAATAATAATAATAATAATAATAATAATAATAATAATAATAATAATAATAATAATAATAATAATAATAATAATAATAATAATAATAATAATAATAATAATAATTTAAAAATCATTAAAAAACGAAAATAAATGAAACATATAAAAAGTAAAAAAGATAATTAAATTTGATTACGATTTTTTTCGTAGTTTTGCCCTCTTTTTGATGATTGATTTTAGTTTACTTTTTACGGATATACTCCTATAACAAAGTTTTATGAAAAAACCTCCGTTAAAGACAATCAAGATAAAATTAAAGGCTAAATGGTCATATATGTTTTGCATATAAAAAACTTATAAAAGCATTCAAGATTTCTGTCAAAAATCAATTTAACAAATCATTAAGAGAAGGAAAATAAATGAAATATGTAAAATCTTTCAAAAATATTTCAATCTAAATACAACATATTTAGGGAGCTTTGCCCTCTTTTTGATGACTGAACCCTAGATAGGTAATCCATAACTCATCTATCATAATAGGTAAACTGGGTTATGACATACCCCAACTAAGATAATGATAGAAATAGTACTTATGTTAGTTTTATTGGCAAATGGTTCCTATTACAAATAGATGAACTTATTTTCAATCCTTTTTGTAAAACAAAGTGAACGTTATGTAAAAAAATTTTTTTTTTTACAAATATTTGAAAAAAAGTAAACTAATTTGCATATATCAATTTTAATGTTAAGCCTCCAAAAAATGAAAACTTGAATGTTGACTTTTTGGGTCACCCACAGTAGACCGATACTGGAACATTCTGTAAACAAAAGGAGAAATACAGGAAATGAAAAAAAGTTAAAAAAGCAAGAGGTCAAAAAATAACCAATAAAAAAATTTAGATTTTTGGTCATTTTTAGAGGGGACAAAATGATAATAAAAAAAGTACTTACGGTAGTTATATTGGCAAATGCTTCAACGTACACACAATTCAAGTTATTTCCATTCATTTTGGCAAAAATAAGTTAACTGTTAGTGAATTTATTTATAAATAAAAAACATTTACTAATTTGAATCTAACCATTTTGATATTACCCTCGGAGAACTGTAAACTAAAATTATATACATGTAAAAACATATTTAGCAGGTAGAATAAATGATAATTCTTGACAGAACTTACTTTACTATGATCTAAATGCAGTCACAGCAGATGGGTTTGGCGTGCTCAACACACACTGGACGAAGGCAGTGTATACACTGCTGCCGAGTCTTGCGGTCCTTCTTCCTGGTACAGAAAGCACATCTCTTCATTGAGTTGTTACCCTGAGCTGGCTGCTGATGTGGGAGGTTGATGCTGTACACATCCTTGATTGTCATCTGAGAGCTCCTATGCATGCCTTGAAATGACATCCGGTCCTTTGCCCAAGGGAAGATCAGGTCTTCTGCCAGTTTCATCATGAATATTCTGCGCTCCATCTCTGGTTGACCTCTGTCCTTCTGCATTCTGTTGTAGATGATCCATGCATTGATAATTGCTGCATTTAGCATTCCATAGAACACACACAATGGCCATCGTTTCGTCTTTCGGCTGCACGAATAACGAGCACACATCTGATCGAATGCATCGACACCGCCTTTAGTCTTATTGTAGCAAATCACCACCTCAGGCTTCCCATTGGCTTCTATAACAGGCTGATAATGCATAGTTGACATCAGTTGGACAAATTTGGTCTTCTTTTTGTCTGGATGGTAAGACAACATTGTCAGTGCTCGGTCATAGAGAAAAGCAGTGCAACCCCTGGGGATGACTTTTTTATCAGTCATCACTTGTGGTGTATATGGCTTGTTGAGCCTCAGTGTTCCTACATATGTCAAGCCATAGTTTTGAAGAAGGTCATTCACAAGTTGCATAGATGTAAACCAGTTGTCTCCTGTAATGTTTCTGTTAGTATGTTTGTAAGGCTCCACCAATTGCAATGTCACAAAATGGCCTAAGGACATACCCTGAGGTGGTTTTGTGTGCTTCCCTAGGTAAGGCATGGCCCCCAGCATATATTTAGTTTCCACATCGCAAATCATGATTATCTTGATCCCATATCTAGCTGGTTTATTACAAATATACATCCTGAAAGGACATCGTCCTCGAAACCCAAGAAGTTGCTCATCAATTGTAATATGTGCTCCTGGTGTGTAGCCACTCTTACACTGGGCAATAAATAAGTCCCATACCTTTCTGATGGGGGCAAATTTATCGTTCTCTTTTCTTTGCTCCCTTGTAGCGAGGTCGTCAAACCGAAGGCAGCGTAGAAGAAAGCAGAATCTCCTTTCTGACATTGCAGCACGGTACAGTGCAGGTCCACACTTGCTACTAAACATTTCCTTAGTGGTTACATCATTATCACCTTTGGCCCCAGAGAAAATCAGAATACCAATCAATGCTGATAACTCATTGTACGTGGCTATGTCCACTGTTGCCGTCTTGTTTTTATTTATTTTTCGGCTTGTGTTTAATGCGGACGTTTGTGTTTGTTTATTTCATCTAGAATGGCAACTGTTAAGAAATCCTCGAAGCAACGTGTGGGATTGGGGTCTACATTTAGCGCTGTGTGGGTGATGCAAAGTTGCAAGCTGGCAACAGATTTCGCCTGGGAGCTCTTGTCGACCACCGATAGCCATTTTTGCTTGTAATTAGGGTCTACGAGGTGAATTTCACAAGTAAATCACGTCCTATGGTGGAGGAGGACTGGCCTGCAACAGAAACAGTGGAGGGAACTTGACCACCTGCATGAGGAGCAGATGTGGTGGCACTTGCTGGTAATGTGCGCAGGCATTTCCTTCGTTATTTGTGGGAGGGTCATCGCTAGCATCACTATCACTGTCCACTGAACTGTTTTGACTGTCGTTTATTGAATCTACTTCCACATCATCATTATCTACATCATCAATACTACTGTCGCTCATAATTTCGTTATCACTTTCATCAGCCATTTTTTTTGTTATTTATTCTGAAAACAGTCTATAATCTGAAAAGAAGGATCTGAAAAGAAGGAAGAAATTACTGTCACTGCTTCAACATATTTTTTCCACTAAGTCAATGATTTTGTTAGGAACATTTATTTTTTTTTAGTCTTTTCTGGCAACCACATACTTTTACAATAAATCAAATCACTCATTGAATTAGTCTTTTCTTATAACCACACAGTTTTTTTTTAAATCACTCCATTTTCCTTTTTTATAATGTTATGAAATTGCCCTTACCATATAACTGGGGCCTTTTACTTATTTGTTTAGAAGACCACACTCCACCGGATAATGAACTCAACTGGGAAAACAAAAGGTTTTTTCAAAGTAAACAAATCCAAGGAGTATAAAAACAAGAATTACTCCACGGATCATAAAACAAGAACAATAGTAATTTCACTAGTTCATAGATAGAGTTACTTTTACATAGAGGTAAAACAAGAATACATAAACTATGAGCGAGGATCGTAGCAATAGTCTTTCACCCGAAAAGAAAAGAAAAAAAATAACTGTACAAATCATCAGAAGAAAAATTAGCTGTAGACATCATCATTCATAATTCATAATTTTACATTTTTACTATATATCTTTTTATTGTCACACAACCTTTATTTCTGACACATCCCCAAAGACCCACCATGATAGGTAACCAGGGGGTCTGACACCCTCCAAACACAAACCACGATAGGTAATCTGGGGTATGTTATACCCCATTTACCGACCATGATAAATAATGTATTTACAAGATACCCCATCAACCCAGCACAATAGGTAATGTTTTTTTTACAAACCCCATCAACCCAGCACTGTAGGTAATGTATATTTAAGATACCCGAATTATCTAAAGAGTAAACTGAGAGACTGTTACCGGGATGACGACCCCATTCCCATGAAGGACTTGACAAGTCAGGAAGGTAAAGGGAAGGAGAGATCTCTTTATTTATGTTAATATAAATAAACTTGGAAAAAAAATTGTTATTTATCTTACTTTATTTTTACCTATCTAGGGTTAATTTAACGTTAACTGATATATTATTATAACAGATATTTATATAAAAAAAACTCCGTTAAAAACAATCAATATTTAAGTTAAAAATCAACTTCAAAAATCACCTAAAGACAAAAATCAATTTAAAAACCATTAAAAAGGAAAATAAACGAAATATGTTAAAAGTAAAAACAAAATCAATTTGATTACGATATTTTTCGTAGTTTTGCCCTCTTTTTGATGACTGATTTAGTTTACCGTTCACGGATATATTTTTATAACAACGTTTTATAAAAAAAAAACAATCAATGTCAAATTAAAGGCTAAATGGTCAAATACGTTTTGTATATAAAAATACTGTTAGAAAAATTAAAGATTTCAGTCAAAAATCAATTTTGAAAGTTATTAAGAAAAGGAAAATATATGAAATATGTTAAAAGTGTCAAAAATATTTTAATTCGAATACTATATTTTTTGGGAGCTTTGATGACTGAATTTAGTTTAACAGAATTATATAAAAAATATTCGTTAAAACACATTCAATATTTAAATAAAAAATCAACTTCAAAAATCACCTAAAAAAGGCAAAAGAATGTAATATAAAAAGCTTTAGGTTTTTTTAATTTAAAATTTTTTTAAAATAATACCGTATTTTTTATTAATCTTTTGTACTATTTTTAATTTTTTTTTTTTATGTTTTTTTAATTTTCATCTTATTTCATTTCATGTGCTTTGTTTTAATTTTATTTAGTTTTTTATTTAATTATTGTTATTGTTTTTAATTTACTTATATCATAATTTTCTTCATTGGTAATTAAACGGTTTTTGTTATCTGAATTGAAAATAAAAATTACAAATACAAAACAACAATGGTAAATAATAATAAGGAACAGTTGAAATAAAATCAATCTTGAAAAAGAGGGCAAAATTCCCAAAATATTGTATTAAATCTTAAATGCTTTTTTTTTTTTAGATTTTATATGTTATATTAATTTTCCTATTTTTTAGGTGATTTTTGAAATTGATTTTTCATTTAAATATTTATTTTTTTAACGTTTTTTTAATAAAACTCGGTTATAAGAATATATTTGTAAAAGTTAAACTAAATTCATTCATCATAAAAATGGCAAAATTCATTAAAATATTGTGTTCAAAATTGACATATTTTTCTAAAACTTTTCGT
>NC_089753.1:504700-512200 GCF_040412425.1 Macrobrachium rosenbergii | reverse complement strand
CCTAGAGAAATTTACAGAGAGTGAGCAGTGACGGCGCTGAAACTAACTCTCAATTTAACAGCGCAAATAATCTCAAGACGGTCTTCAGCACTAGAAACACCAATACAACATCAACACTGTAGCAGAAGGGAAACGAAGCAGAACGAAATATTCCAAGAAGCAGTGAATCTTTTTGCGTCGATCGGAATGAAAAATTGACAGCGGTAAATCTCTGCCTAGTTTGAAACTTCCGAACATTCGCATAAGATCAACCAGAAATTCAGTTTAATAATTATATATGAACATAATAAGAACAATAGTAATAATCACGGCATAGAACAGCGGTGATTTTTATAAGAAAACGAAATTTACGAAAGAAAGAATCAGCAACTCGCGCTATACTACGCCGATCGCAGCAGCGGAGAAGACGAAAACAAACTGTGTTGGCGGACGTATGAAAGTCGCTAATATCTACGTCAGTTCAGTGAACTTTTCTATCGTGTACGGACTTAAATACACGAAATTCCAAAAATTTTTGGTCGCTAAAAGGGACTTAGCGAAAAGTAGCGGTAGCAGAGCAGTGACGACGACGGCGACGAATGAGAGCGGAAGACGGCGACGAAAGAGAGTGAAGAATTCGGAACGGCGATAAAGTTTAGAAGTCAACGCGTTGATAACCGCCTCTCGAAAGGGAAGTGACGCCTTCAATCAACAATTTGGAAGGGATTCCAAATTTTTTCTTCGCCAAATTCAGCAAGTACGGACTGGAAGTCGGCCGAGCTGTGCCGAATTATCGCTGGATGCTAACGACAAATTGCGCTCAAGTGCAATCAGCGCGATCTTCAAGTGCAAGGCGACACGAAGCTAATTGAATAGTAAACATTCATTCCTAGTATCGGGGAATTATCAAGAGAATTTTTTTTTTTCTGTGAATAATTAAATTTTTTTTTTGTGAGTGAAATTTTATATAATTATTTTTCCCTGCAGTGCGCAAATAATTTTTTTAAACATAAATAATTTAAGTAAATTATTTTTCTTTTGAATAATATTCTGAACAATATTTCCTTATTGTTGTACGAAGGAAATAATTTTTTTTTCTCATATTTAGTAATTTTTTTTACGAAATAGAAATTTTCGTTCACTTGGTGATAGAGACAATTCTGTTTAAATAATTCTATCATAATAAATTTTTTGTTAAACACTTGGCGCAGCATTTTGCAGTGGAACCCAAACAATTGTATACATAAATACTAATATCAGACTTTTTCAGATTGTGAGAGAGTCCTATGAAGGAATGAGTTAGGAAAAATTTGAATTTTTTTGTATAGAGGGATACAGTCAACTCAGCAAACATGCAATTGAAGTAAGTACCTGATTCTCAAATTTATTTTTTTTTTCAATTTTTCATTCTTGGAATCATTGAATATTTTATGAATTAATATGAATAACACTTTGGACGAAGTTATCGCCCGACTGCAACAGACAAGAAGCGAAGACCAGACTCCATATAACCTAAGACCTGTACCTGAACGACTTTCTAGACCAATTGATCCTAGTAATACTAGACCCAGACGTTCTCGTAGTCAAGGTCCCCCACTTAGTTTACCGAGTGCGCCTAACCCTTCAGTTGTAACCACTAACCCAATAACTTCCATTGTACCTAGAAATCCCAACATGGCGCAAGCCGCCGTAATAACCCAAGCCACTAGATTTTGTGGAACGGTAGACCCAAGTAATGTAGATAAAAGTAGATTAGAAGAATATGGTGTAAATCGATGGATAGCAGACACAGAAAGCAGAATTTCAGCTGCTGGTATCACAGATGAGAGAAAGAAAATAGATGAAGCACTCTTGTATGTTAGTATGGAACATGGTGATGCACATACAGTTCTTCATTCAGTACTTTTTAGAAATATTACTCTGTTTAACGAATTCAAGAAACAGTGCTTACAGTTTTGGCAACCAGAAGCACAGAAAGATCCATGGTATAACATAGGAACTTTCCATCATCAGAAATATGAGGGTAATCACTTAGTTTTAGCCACTAGAGTAGAAGAAGCTATAGATAGAGTGACGACAGATATGAAAGCTGTAGGAATTGTTGTTGGAAGGAAGGATGAATTTGATGATGATGAAACAGATTTAGCTAGTATATCCAAGGTACTTAGATATATGTCATTAGGACCAATCTACGATGCTTTGGGTAAGGAAGAAAGAGTAGCCTTAAAGAAGTACTGTGATAGGAAGCCAAATGATGGAATTGTACAAACCTTGATGTACATAGAAAGGAAAGTAAAACAGAATTCATCAAGTAGTAGTGCAGATTTTACGGGAACCGTAGCTAGTGGAAACCCAAGAAATAATAGCAATCAGTCCAATAGAAACCAATCAGGGCAAGCTAGGTCTAGGTATCAGGGAAATAGAAATTCGTTTGATAGAAATGGTGGGAACAACAATAGGAGATTTAATCAATCAAATAGAAACAATCAAGGTAGGCCGCCAAATAGAGGTAACAATGGGAATACCACTGGAACTAATGGAAATAACAGTGGAAATAACAGGACTCCTGGACAGAGGGGAGCTAGTCAAGGCCAAAATTCAGGGAATAATAGGCCACAGTTCAATAGGCAGAGACAAAGTTGTGGAAATTGTGGTTATAACAACCATACAACCCAGAATTGTAGAAGAAACAAATGGTGTTCGAATTGCAATAAGACAGGACATTTGATCCAAAACTGTTGGTACAACAAACAGGGAAATTCTCAGGGTCTCAAAATAACCAAAGTACTCAGCCTAATAATCAAAATACCTCCCCCAGTAACCCAAATCAAGGGGATTCTCAGTGACAATCACAGAGAGTGCAGCAGAAAGGTCCATCCTTACAGAAAGAAATAGTGACAGTGAATAAGGATGTGTCCCCAACAGACATTACTCGAAGTAATGAAATAGTGTTTTCTGTAAAGAATTTTAATACGTGTCAGGAAGAGTTGCCTATCATACAAGTACACTTAGAAGGTGTACTGAGTTCCATATTGTTGGATACAGGCAGTACTGTAAGTATCATAGATAAAGGCACTTTAACAAAACATATAGGTTGTGAGCTTTCCCAAATGAGAGAATCCTATAGGACCATAAAGGGGATCGCTGGAAAGCAAATAAGGGCTATAGGCAATGTCAATTTAGAGATAGAAATTCTAAATAAGAAATACAGGGAAGAGTTTGTGGTGTTGGAAGAGAAATATTTTCCAGCTCAAGCTCTATTTTCCTTCCAGGCTATGAAAAGATGTGGAATTACACTAGATTGTAGCAATGGAAGAGTAACTATCAAGGAAATTGATAGAGGAAATGTTTGCTCTCTTGAAGAAGAGGAACAGTTTCAGATAAACTTGATCACTTTACCTGAGACAGCCTCATCTGAAGAAGTAGACATCCAACAGATAGAAATAGAATTTAATGCTAACCCGGGTAGGACAGTGAGTAGAAATTCAATGATAGAAGAAATAGGAGAAGATAGACAAACTACTTTTAAAAGCCTAGAAGCCACTCAGGAGGAATTCTCAGATAGCAGGTATGAACCTGATAACTCAAGTGCACGACAAGTAGATACCTCCGAAGAACTTAGTTCTTTTTCCCAACCTGACGATCCTGACACGCTAATAGATTGTAGTCACTTAATAATAAGAGAAGATACGGAAGAGAAGTATCTCAATGAGGTGTTGCTGTTAGGCAACCTGAAAATGACAGAGATAGGTTCTGTGATACCACAAGATGAAAATTCAGATGATACTGATGTCTGTTACACTGCCGATGCACAGAATGCAGAAGAGATCTGCTTAGTTAGTACTGCCGATGATAATCTTGTAAAACTCAAATTAAACAATAGCGTTATACTGCATCCACAAGGTCTGACAAAGGTTTGTCTTAGAATTGTAACAGATAAAAACCTAGGTGATACAGATGTGTTATTAGTTAATGAAGACTTACCAGACTTTGTGAAAATGGACAATTCCCTAGTAAGACTTAATGGTGGAAATTGTACGACTTATGTGTATAATTATTCTGACAAGAGACTAGAATTGCATGCCGGCATAGAATTCTGTAAGGGAATTGTGATTACTAACCCTTTACTAACCCTAAGTGAAAAAGCATTTGTCTCTGTAGCTGACACAAGAGTTAAATTAGAAGGGAAGTAAATAATACAGATTTTCCTCATTGTAGGGACAGGTTAATACAGATATTAGAGAAATATAGGAGTGTTGTAGCAGTAACAGGAGATAAGTTAGGAAGGACAGATGTCCTGCAGCACAAAATAGTCATAGAAGATGGTGCTAGACCTTTTTATATACCTAACTACAAACTTCCAATAAGTCAAAGACCCATTGTAGACGAGATGGTTGAAGAGATGAAGGAAGATGGAGTTGTAATACCTTCTAAGTCACCTTATAATTCACCTTTACTGCTAGTTCCAAAGAAAGACGGTACATGGAGGATGGTAATTGATTACCGTAAATTGAATTCCCACACCATCCCTGATCGAATGCCAATGCCAGTCATTAATGACATGTTAGCTCAATTAGGAGGTGCCAAGGTTTTTCTAGCCTCGATTTACTGAGTGGATATTGGCAAGTTCCTCTCGATGAAGAATCCAAGCATCTCACGGCATTCAGTACTCATAAAGAACATTTGCAATTTGAGGTAATGCCGTTTGGTCTTACTTCAGCTCCTTTAACGTTTGTACGTTTAATGCTGCAAATCTTGGGAGATGTTGAAGACGTATCGGTTTATCTTGATGATGTAATAATTGCTAGTAAGGATGTAGAGAGTCATTTCAAGACAATAGAATTAGTATTAGATAGG
This sequence comes from Macrobrachium rosenbergii, assembly GCF_040412425.1. Classification (NCBI taxonomy): domain Eukaryota; kingdom Metazoa; phylum Arthropoda; class Malacostraca; order Decapoda; family Palaemonidae; genus Macrobrachium; species Macrobrachium rosenbergii. The sequence goes on along the minus strand of NC_089753.1, from coordinate 507,364 downwards.
CTCAGAAAGGCCGGTTTAAAGGTAAAAATTAAGAAATGTCAGTTTCTGAAGAAATCTCTAGAATATCTAGGACATGTTATCAGTGAACATGGTTTGAAAATGCAAGAAGGAAAGATTAAGGCTATTGTAGACTATCCAGCCCCAAGAAATTTGAAGGCACTAAGAAGATTCCTAGGTATGGTAGGGTATTATCGACCTTTCATAAAGGGATTTGCTACCATAGCAAAACCATTAACTGAGTTAACTAGGAAAGATGCTAGCTATGAGTGGAAAGATGAACAGGAAGCAGCGTTCAAAACACTAAAGGATATGTTGATAACAGATCCTATCCTAGTTTATCCAGACTTCGAGAAGGAATTCTACTTAGCCTGTGATGCTTCAAGTACAGGACTAGGTGCCGTCTTGATGCAAAAAGGATAAAACAAGGATGAGGACTGTATACTATGCCAGTAGAGTTTTGAATGCAGCTGAAAGAAATTACAGTACAACAGAAAGGGAATGTTTGGCATTAGTCTGGGATTACAGAAATTTAGACACATTTTGCTAGGACATAAAATTAATGTTCTTACAGATCATAAACCCATTTGTGATCTTTTCAAGAAAAGGGCTTTTACCAATAATATGAAGTTCAATAGATGGTTCGTTAGCGTATTAGAATTTGCCCCAGAATTTAGATACATACCTGGTAGATATAACACATTAGCTGACGCCTTATCTAGATCACAAGAAGAGAACGAGAAACAAATTACCACTCATAATTTCGCCTTCAGTTGTCAAATCACAGACTTAGATTTAGACAAAGTTCGTCAAGAACAACAAAAGGATTCTAGAATAAAGGAAGTAATTGGTAACCTCTTGCAAGGTGAGAAAAATTCAGAGTTTCAATTGATAGATGGGTTATTGTACAAGACTTCAGACGAACCAAATGCTTGTTCACGTTTGTACATTCCTAATACACTAATACAAGACGTTTTAGAACTAACCCATTCATACAAGTTATCAGGACATCCTGGAATTAAGAAAACATGTAGAACAATCACTAGAAACTATTTTTGGCCTCGATGTAGTGAAGATGCTACTCGATTTGTTCAGAATTGTACCCTATGTAATATACATAAGGGGAATGTCAACGTCAAGGCTCCTCTGGAAATGTATCCTTCAGAATTAAATCCTTTTCAAGTAGTCACAATGGATTTCTTAGGTCCATTCCCGAACACCATCAGAGGAAATAAACAGATTTTAGTTTTCATTGACTATTTGACCAGATACGTAGAAATTGTTCCAACTAGAAACAGAGAAGCATCAACGGTGGCAGAAGCCTTTAAGTCTAGAATTATAACCAGACATTCATGTCCTCAAGTTTTGCTCTCAGACAATGCTGCTGAATTTACTAGTGACATTCTAACGAATTTGTGTGACTTTTATGAAATACAGAAATGTCAAATAACAGCATATAAGCCAAGCTCAAATGGAGCAGTAGAAAGAACAAATCGCAAGATAAAGGATGTTCTGAAAACATTGGTAACCCCTAGCACTGAAGACTGGGACTTGACTCTCGAAGACATACAATTTACTCTAAACAACACAGTAAATGAATCAATAGGAGAAACTCCTCATTTCCTATTGTATGGCTACCAAAAGAGAATGCCAAATTCACTTTTGGATGATGCCACACCACCCAGACGTACGTACAACTACGAGGACTATATTGCTTGGAAGACAAGACGTACGTACGAGACCGTTAAAGTCACCAGGGCTAGATTAAAGGAGTTACATAAAAATCTAGTAAGTATTACAATAACAGATCCACCATACCCTCGTTAAAGGTAGGACAACAAGTTTATGTACTCAATCATGTTCTTGAAGGACCTAATATTAAAGTATCACCAAAATTTCGAGGTCCATATAGAGTTTTAGAAGTTTTGAAGTTGAATAAATTCAAGTTAATGCATGAAATTACCTTGAAAGAATCCATTGTACATTGGAACCACATTAAAGTAGTTCATTCAGAACCTTGGTCGTCTACCCAGTTAAAAGGATTTGTCCAATAAAGATAAGATAGATAATAAAATAGAATCTTCAATGACCCCAAGGTATAATTTGAGAAGAAGGTAATGGCAAGTGCAATGGTAAACAAATGTAGTTGATAAGATTTTTACTGCTTAATAACATTATTTCAGCAAATGGATTGTATGGTGGTTGGCAGTGAGTCAAATTGTGAACTCACTCGTACAACTAAGAAAGGGAGCCATCATCAAGGAGCATGGCAAGGTTAAGATGATACAGGACCTAGCCATTGTTAAGATCCAGACGGACTCCATTATCGATCAGAGAGAGCAGTTAGTCCAGCTGAGCAATCAGATACAGGCAGGATTACAAAGTGTCCAAGATAGAAATTTGTACGACATGCTCTCCAAGTTGCAGAGGGACATCGATAGTGTTATGCCAAGGAAAGTAGTAAAGCGATCACTCATACCCTTTATAGGCGTCGCTTTACACAATCTCTTTGGAGTGGCGACCGATGGTAATGTTGAAAGGCTAAAGGAAAGAGTGGCACAACTTGAAAATTGGGCTTCTGAGCAGGGCACTGTCTATAATAAAGTAATAGGAAATGTCAATCAAAATCAGAAAATGATCACAGTGCTGAAAGAATTTGTGAATAGT
>NC_089753.1:474700-489700 GCF_040412425.1 Macrobrachium rosenbergii | reverse complement strand
ATTTTTTTATTTTTTTAGGTTATAATTTATTTATTTATTTTAACGTTGAACTTAAATCTATTATCAAAATTTATTTTTTTTTTTTTTTTTTTTGTATTTAAAAATTTAAAATTTTTATTTTTATTTTTTATTTATATTATATTAATTTTCCTAATTTTATTTGATTTTTTATTTATTTATTTTTTATTTAAATATTTATTGTTTTTTTTTTTTATTTTTTTTTTATTTAATTATTTTATTTATTTATTTTTTTATTTATTTTTTTTTTTTTATTTTTGTTGCATTGTTTTTATTTTTTTTTTATGATTTTTTTTAGTTGATTTTTTATTAAATATTTTATTATTTTTTTTATTTATTTTTTTTTTTTTTTATATAATTTATTATAATAATATATTTATTAATTTTTAAACTAAAATTATTCATTTATTTATTATTTATTTAAAATTTTTTATTCAAATTTATTAATTTTTTAACATTTTATATATTTCATTTATTTTCCTTTTATTTAATGATTTTTTTATTTATTTTTTATTTTATTTTTATTTATTTTTTTATTTTTTTTTTTATATACAGAACGTATTACCATTTATTTTAATTTTTTATTTGATTTATTTTTTATTTATTTATTTTTTTTATTTATTTATTTATTATTATTTATACCCGTAAACTTATTAAACTAAAGTTAGTCATTTAAAAGAGGACAAAATTTTAATTTTTTTATTTTATTAATTTTTTTACTTTTTACATATTTCATTTATTTTCCTTTTTAATTATTTTTAAATTGATTTTTTTCTTTAACCTTTAATTTTTTAACATTTTTTTATTATTTTTTATTTATATAATTTTTTTAAATTGACTAAATTTTTATTTTATTTATTATACCAAATATTTTATTTAAAAAATTTGAGATATTTAAAATTTTATTTTTTTATTTAAAAATAATAATAATAATATAATTTTATTAAACAAAATGGCAGTTTCAACAGCATTTATTTATTTATATATTAAAGGCTTTTTATTTTTATTTATTTATTTCTTTTATTTATTTATTTATTTTTATTTATTTATTTATTTTTGTTTAAGTTTCGCCCTTTATTTATTTATTATCATTCAGGAGAGGATTTTAGGATTATTTTTATGTTGCTTATTTTTATTTTTTCTTTTTTATCCGTGTCTTTGGCTTTTATTTAAAGTTATTTATTTATTTTCGGCTTTTATTTATTTTAACGTATTTAAAGGCGGCTCCCGATTTATTTATTTTTTCGATATTAAATTTTTTTGATTGGCGATTTAATTTCTCGATTTAAGGCGGATTAACCGATCGTTCTTTTTTTGGATTTATTTTTTTCTTTTTCCTTTAGTTTTATTTTTTTCGTCCTTTTTTTATTTATTAAAGTTATTTTCGACGTCGGGGCGTTTTTTATTTATTTATTTAGATTATTTATTTTTTATTTTTTCCTTTTTTGATTTATTTCACTTATTTCATTTCGGTTTATCTATTTTATTCCTCAAAGGGCGTTAGGTTTTTTTTATTTTTTTTTATTTTTTGTATTTTATTTTATTTATTTTAGGGAGAATTTATTTTTGAGTTATTTATTTTATTTTTTATTTATTTATTTATTTTTATTTTTACGAGATTTATTACTTACAATAATTTTTAAAAGCAATTTAAAAGACGAATTTATTTTTTATTTATATAAAATAAATTTATGTTGAAATTGCCATTTTTTTTTTTAAACCTATATTATTTATTATTTTATTTATTTATTTATTTTATTATTATTATTATTATTTTATTATTATTATTTATTATTTTTTTTATTATTTATTTATTCTTTAAATTTTATTTATTTTTTTTTATTTATTTTATTTATTTTATAATTAATTTTTATAGAAATTTTTATTTTTAAAATTTAATTAAAATTTAGACATTATTTATTTTGATTTAAATAATTTTTATTTAACCATTTATTTAAATTATACAATAAAACAAACTAAAGATCATATTTTTTTTACATTAAAAAATACCATAAAAACATTCCAGATTTAAGACAAAAATTAATATAAAAATTTATTTAAAATTTTATATAAAAATCAAATTTATTTTTTAAAAATTTATTTATTTAATTTATTATTTTTTTTAGTTTTGCCCTCTTTTTTTATTTGATTTTAGTTTATTTTTATTTATTTATTTTTATAAAAAATTTTTTATTTAAAATTTTATTTATTTAAAAAATTTAATTATTTTTTAAAATTAAAGGCTTTTAAGGGCCATATACTTTTTGTATTTAAAAATACTTTAAAAACATTTAAGATTTTATTTAAAAATAAGTTTTAAAAATTTATTAAGAAAAAAAAAAATTAATTTTAAATATTTAAAAATTTTTTTTAAATATATCAATTTAAATACATTTTTTTTTTTTTTTTTTTGCCCTTTTTTCATGAATGATTTTACTTTAACATTTGCTGACGTATTATTATAGGAGAATGATATAAAAAAAACTCCGTTAAAAACAATTAAAAAATCACCTAAAAAACATTCATGATATAAGACAAAAATTAATTTAAAAATTTATTTTTATTTAATTTAATTTATTTATTTAATTTGATTACGATATTTTTCGTAGTTTTGCCCTATTTTTGATGACTGATTTTAGTTTACCGTTTACGGATATCTTCTAATAACAAAGTTTTATGAAAAATATCTCCGTTCAAAAACAATTAAGGTAAAATTAAAGGCTAAATGGTCATATACGTTTTGTATATAAAAATACTGTTATAAGCATTCAAGATTTCAGTCAAAAATCAATATAAGAAATCATTAAGAAAAGGAAAATAAATAAAATATTTAAAATTTTTTTTTTATTTTTTTTTTTACAATATTTTTTTAGGTTTTTATTCTTTTTAATGACTGATTTTAGTTTATTTTATATTTTTTATTTCCGTTGAAAAAACATTCAATATTTAAGTAAAAAATTTAATTAAAAAATTACCTAAAAAAGGCAAAAAACATAAAATATTTATTTATTTGTTTTTTTTAAAAAATATTTAAAAATAATATTTATTTTTTTTATTTATTTATCTTTTTATTATTTCAAATTTTTTTTTTTTATTTGTTTTCATTTTTATCTTATTTCATTTTATATTTTTTTTTTTTTTTATTTTATTTATTTTTATTTAATTTATTTAATTGTTTTTTTTTATTTATTTGTACCATAATTTTCTTTTATTGGTAATTTAATGGTATTTGTCATTTGAATTCAAAATAATAATTACAAAATACAAATATAAAACAACAATGCTAAATAATAATAAGAATATATTTTTTTTACGTTGAACTAAAATCATTCAAGAAAAAGATGGCAAAATTTATTTTTTATTTTTATTAAAATTTATTTTTTTTTTTTTATTTATTATTTATTTTTATTTTTTATTTTCCTATTTTTAGGTGATTTTTAAATTGATTTTTTATTTAAATATTGATTTTTTTTAGTTTTTTTAATAAAACTTTTTATAAGAATATATCTGTAAAATTTAAATTAAATTTATTTTTCATAAATTTAAAATTCATAAAAATATTTTATTTAAACTGACATATTTTTCTTTAACTTTTTATTTACATTCTTTTTTTATTCTTATTTATTTTTTTATTTTGGTTTTTATTAAAATTTTTATTTTTTATATAACTCTTTTATAATAACATATCGCAAACGGTAAACTAAAATCAGTCATCAAAAAGAGGGCAAAACTACGAAAAATATCGTAATCAAATTGATTTTTTCAATATTTTACATATTTCATTTATTTTCCTTTTTTAATGATTTTTAAGTTGATTTTTCTCTTGAATATTGAATGTTTTTTTTAGGTTACTTTTGAAGTTGATTTTTACTCAAATTATTTATATTATTATGTTATAGTAATATATCAGTACACGTTAAAGTAAAATCAGTCATCAAAAAGAAGGCAAAACTCCCAAAAACTTTGGTATTCAAATTGAAATATTTATGAAAATTTTTTACATATTTCATTTATTTTCCTTTTATTAATGATTTTTAAAATTGATTCATGACTGAGATCTTGAATGTTTTTGACAGTATTTTTCATATAAAAACGTATATGACCATTTAGGCTTTAATTTTATCTTAATTGTTTTTTAATTTACATATTTATTTATTTAATTTTTTTTAAGAATATATCCGTAATTACACTTAAATCAGTCATTATTTATTTACCAAAGCTACAAAAAATATTTATTTATTTAATTGAACTATTTATTTTTTTTTTTTACTTTTTATTTATTTCATTTATTTTTATTTTTTAATTTTATTAATTTTTTTATTTTATTTTTTTTTTTTTTTTTTTTTTTTATTCTTATTCTTCTTATTTTTTATTTTTCTTTATTTATTATTATTTTCTTTTTCTTTTCTTTATTTATTTATTTTTTTTTTATTTATTTATTTTATTTATTATTTATTTATTTATTTCTTAGAATTTGATATATTTAAATTTTATTTCTTGATATTTATTATAATTCATTTTAACATTTTATTTTATTTAGTAGAATTTAATCTAAAAATTTAAAGGATTTATTATTATAAAAATAAGGTTTCACGAATTCAGTACCTAAATTATCCAATAACATACAATTAAAGATCATTATAACGTTTGCATATAACAATAATTTAGTTTTTTTAATTTTTCATACATTTACTTTTACTTATTTATATTTATATATTCATTTATATGTTTTTACTTCATTCTAAGTATTTTAAATAACATTTTTTTATTTATTTTTTAATATATTTATTTGTATATATTTTTTATTTTATTTTTTATTTCTTTTACATAACGTATCAATTTTTACTTATTTTATATTAATTTTTATTCATTTTTATTTAATTATTTCAACTTATTTTACTTTTCTTTGTCTATTTATTCGTATCTATTCAATTTTATTTACTTATTTATAATTATTTATTTATTTCTATTTGTTTTTCATTATACCTACTTATTATTTATTAATTTGTATGTATTTATCATACTTTTTTTTACTTGCTTTTATTTACTTATTTGGTTATTTTTATTTATCTATTTAAATTTATTTTATTAAATTTATTTATTAAATTTAATATTATTTATTTGTATATTCAATTATTTTTAATTATTTATGTATTATGTATTAATTTTTATGTATTGGTTTTATTTAATTACCTACTTATTATTTACTTATTTTTCTTTAATTAATTATTATGTATCATTACTTATTTTTTAACCTTTTATTTATTTTTAGTTATTCTTATTTATTTATTTGTATATATTAATTTTTATCTATTTTTATTCATTTATTTTTATTAATTTTATTCTTTATATTAATTAATTCTTTTATTTATTTTTATTTATGCTTAGGAGTATTTTTATTTTTACTTTATTAATTTTTTATTTATTTTTTATACTTATTTTATATTTTTATTTTATTGAATATTATTTAGTTAATAATTATTTTTAATTATTTATTTTTATGTAATTTATTTATTTTTATTCATGTATTATTATTTATTTATTTTTATTTTTATATTTTTATTTATTTGTTCTATTTATTTTTGCTTTTATTTTTACCTACTTTTTATGTGTTTATTTTTATAATTTTATTTATTTTTCTCTATTTATTAATATTTTTCAATTGATTAAATATTTATTTATTTACTTTTATTTATTTATAATTTTTTGTTTTTATTAATTTTTATTTACTTATTTTTACCTAATATTTTTTTTTATTTTTATTTATTGTCATTTATTTTTATTTAATTATTTATATTTATTTTTTTAAATTTATTTTTATTTTAGTTTATTTATTTTCATTCTTATTTTTATTTATTTTTCATTTAATTTTCTTTATTACTTTTTTATGTATTTTTATTTGTTTTTATTTACTTTTATTAATTAAATTTTACTCCTTATTTCTATTTACTTTTATATTTTTATTTTAATTTGTTTTATTATTTATTTTTATTAATTTTTTTATTTTATTTAATTTTATGTAGTTTTATTTATTTATTTATATATCTTTGTTTATTGAATTATTTTATATTGATAATCCTATTTATTCTATATGCATTTTTTATTTATTAATGAATGAATTTTTTATTAATTAATGTATTATGTTTTTCTCACTTATTTTATTTATTTTTTCATTTATTTTTCTTTTTATTTTATTTGTTTTTATTACTTTTATTTATTTCATTTTACTCCTTATTTTTATTTACTTTTTTTATTTATGTTTAATTGTTTATTTTTTTAATTTTATTTAGTTTTATTTAATTTGATATAGTTTTGTTTATTTATTTATTTTTATTTTTATTAATTTACTTTTATTTATTTTTATTTTATTTATTTATTTTTATTTATTTATATATCTTTATTTATTTGATTATTTTATATTGATTTTCCTATTTATTTTATAGGTGTTTATTTTTATTTTTTTAATAATTTATTTATTTTTACTAATCAATTTATTGTGTTGTTCTAATTTTTAATTAATTTTTCTTTTTTATTTTATATTTCTGTATTTATTTAATTACTTTTTAATAATTTATTGTTTATTATTTCCTAGTGTTTAATTTGTTTTTCATTGACATATGTATTAATTTTTTTATTTATTTTTTTATTATTTTTTATTTATTTTTACTTATATTTTTTTATTTAAAGTTCATCTATTTTTCTATTTATTTATTAATTTTTTTCAGTTTTATAATTTTTATTTACTTTTTATTTATTTTTTATTATTTATATTTCTATTTGTTTTGTTTTTATTTATTTTTTCATTTCTTAATTATATTTATTTATTTACTTTAAGTAATTTTTATTTACACTTATTTATTTTATTTTATTTTATTTTATTTATTTTTTTTATTTATTTTTTTTTTAATTTATTCTTATTTCTTTATTTTTTTAATTGTTTTCATTTAAATAAATTTATTTCTTATTTAGTTTGATTTTTATTTATTTATTTACATATATTTTTTATTTTTATTTTTTATTTTTTCATTTATATATTTGTATTTATGTATTTATTTTCTATTTTTATTTATTTATTTTTAATGTTATAATTTATTAATTAATTAATTTATTATTTTATTTATTTCTTTGATATATTTATTTATATCTTTTTAATTTATTTATTTGTTATTTATATTTATTTGTTTATTTGTTTATTTTCATTTATTTCTTTATTTTTATTTTTTATTTTTTTTATTTTTGTATATTTGATTTTTTTATTTCTTTATTTTTACATATTTATATATTTAATAATTATTTATTTATTTTTAATTTTTATATTTTTAATGTTATATTTTTATTTATCTATTTTTTATTTATTGTAATTAATTTTATTTGTTTATTTAGTTTATTTATTTATTTATTTATTTATCTATTTATTTATTTATTTATTTTTATCTATTATTTTTGTTTATCTTATTTATTTTCATTTACTTACTTTTTTTATTTATGTTTATTTTTTATTTCTTTATTTGCATTGATATTTTTTATTTATCTTTATTCATTTATTTAACTTAATTTTTAATCGGTTATTTTTATTTTTATTTTTTACTTTTGATTACTTTTTATGCATTTTTATTTATTTTTTATTAAATTTTATTTAATTTTATTTGTTTAGTTTTATTTATTTTCATTTTTTACCCTTATTTATTTTTTACTTCCATTTATTTTTATTTATTATTACTGATTTTTATTTTTTTTATTTATATATTTTCATATATATTGTTTTATTCTTATTTAGTCTATATTATTTTTTATTAACCTATTTTTATTTATATATCTTCATTTCTTTTATTTTTCTTTATATATTTATTTGTTCTTAGTCAATATTACATACTTTTTTAATATTTATTTATCTTTAATTGTTTTTTAAATTTATTTTTTTATTTATTTTCATTTGTTTATTTAAACTAATTTTTATTTATTGATTTTTATTTATTTATTGTCATTTATTTGGTTATTTTTATTTACGTGTTTTCATTTACTTTTTTTATTTTTAATAATTTTTTTATTTATTTATTTATATTTATTTATTTTTAATTATTTATACTTATTCATGTATTATTTATTTTTGTTTTTATTTATCTTTATCATTATTTACTTTTTATATTTTTTATTTATTATTTATTTATTTAACTTATTTCAATTTATTTTTATTTATTAAATTTTCTTCATTATTCCTAGTTTATTTGTATTTTTATTTTTATCTATTTATTATCTATTTATTACTTTCTATTTATTTTCCTTTTTACAGTCATTTTTTAATTTTATTTATTTATTATTATTTAGTTTTTTATTTTAAATTTTTTATGTTATTTTATATTTTTATTTTAATATACTATTATTTGTTTATTATTATTAATTTTCATATATTTATTTTCTATTATTTTTATATATTATTTCTTTGTAATTATTTATTTTTATTTATATATTTTATTTTATTTATTATTATTTATTTTAATATTTTTTCTTTATTTATTTTTTCATTTTGATTTATATATGTATTTTATATTTATAATTGTTTTTTTTATATTTATTTGTTTTTTATATTTATTTAGTTTTATTTATTTTACTTTAATATATATTTTTTAATTGTTTTTATTTTTATATATTTTTATTTATTTTATTTTTATTTATTTATTTGTTCTTATTTATATATATATATATATATATATTTTTTATTTAGTAATTTATTTTTATATAATTTGATTACTTTTTAATTATTTATTTCTATTTATTTTTATTTATTTTTGCTTATTTATATTTATGTTCATTTATTTATTAAATTTTATTCTTTATATTTATTATTTTCTACTTATTTTAATTTATTCAATTTTTTTATTTATCTTTATTTAATTTTTATCTATTTATTTTTTTATATTTTTTATTTTAATTTATTTTTTCATTTTTTATCATTTGTGTTTATTTATTTATTTTTATTAATCTTATTTATTTTTTATTATTTTCACTTGATTTTATTTATATACATATATATTTTGTTTTATTTATTTATTTTGTATATTTCTTTTATATATATTTTTTATATTATTTTATATATATATATATATATATATATATATATATATATATATTTATATATATATATTATATATATATTTATATTTATATATTTATATATATTTATATATTTATTTATTTATATACATATATATATATATATACATATTTATATATATATATATATATATATATATTTATATATATATATATATATATATATATATATATATATATATATATATTAAATTCATTCATTTTTGATTTTTAATCTATTTACTTTTTATAAACTTATTTATTGTTTTATACATAATTTATTTTACTGTTTTTTCGTTTAATTATGTATTTATTTTTTCTATATCGTTTTATTATTTATTTATTTTTTATTTTTTTCTATTTTTCATTTTTTTATTTGTTATTTATTATTTATTATTTTTATTATTTATTTTTCACTATTTTTTATTAATTTTTATTTATTTTTTAATTTTTTATTTATTTTTTATTTATTAATCTTTTTATTTTTTATTTTTATATTTTAACCTTTTTATCTTATTGTTTTTTGTTTTGTTTATTATTATTTATTTTACTTATTTTCGTTAATTTATTTTTATTTATTTATTTAATTTTACTTCTTATTTTTATTTGTTTAATTTATCTTCATTTATTTATTTTAATTTTATTTTTATTCTTATTTATTTTTTTTAATATTATATTTTTCATATTTTAATTTTTATATCCTTATTTGCATATTTATATTTATCTTTATCAATTTTATTTATTTATCTTTATTTATTTATTTATTGTAATTTTTAATTTTTTTTATCCATTTATATTTTTATTTACTATTATTTTTGCTTATTTCTATTTATTTATAATATTTATTTATTTTTTATTTATTCTTTATTTTTTTTACTTATTTATTTTTGTTTTATTTATTTATATATTTTTATTTGTTTATTATTTTTATTCTTTTTTGTTACATATTGCATTATTTTTTTTATTTCATTATTATTTATTTTTATTTAGTTTCGTTTATTTTATTCATTTATTTTTATTCGTTTTTACTTTTTACTTTTCTATATTTTTTATTTACTTCGTTTTTATTTATTAATTTTAATTTAATTATTTCTATTTAATTTTGATTATGCTACTTATAATTATTTATTTTTATTTATTTATGTAAATTTATTTCTATTTTTTATTTTCATTCAATTTTATTTATTTATATTTATTTATTTATTCATTTTTATGTATTTTTTATTTTATTTATTTCTATTTACATTTTTATTAATTTTATTTTTTTAGTAATTTTTAATTATTTTATATAATTTTTTTATTTATATATTTGAATCCATTTTTTCTTTATTTGTTTATTTATTTTTATTCATTTTCTTAGTAATATTTATTTATCTTTTATTTACTTTTAATTATTTAGTACTTACTGATATTTAATTATTTTTTATTTATTTACATTAATTTTTATTTATTTATTTAATTTATTTTTATTCTTTTTATCTTTTATTTTAATATTTTATTTACTTATTTATATTTACTTATTTTTAATTATCTATATTAATTTATATATTATTGTTTATTCATTTTTATTTATTTATTCTTAATTATTTATTTATCTATTTTTTAATTTATTATATATATAGTTTTTATCATTATTTATTTTTTAATTGTTTTATTTATTTTAATTTATCTAATTTATTTTTATTTATTTTTATTCATTCTTCTTAATTTATTTGTATTAATAAAAATTTCCAAAGAAATAAATAAATAAAAATAAATGTAAAAAATAAATAGAAATAAATGAATAAATATCAATACATAATAAATGAAAAAAAATAAATAAAAAATAAAATATAAATAAAAATAAGTAAAGAAAATTGAATAAAAATAAATAAATAAACTGAAAAATAAAATAAATGAAAATATATATAAATGAAAATGAATAGAAAAATAATATAAAAAATAAAAATAAATAACATAAATAAAACTAACAAAACGAAAATAAATAAAAATAAAAATAATATAAAAATAAATAAATAGAAATAAATAATAATAAATAATCAAAAATAAAAAAGTAAATATAAAAATACATAAATAAATAAAAACAAATAAATGTAAGTAGCACAAATATAAATAAATAAAATAACCAAAATAAATTATAATAAATAAATAAATTTTAAAAATGCAAAAAATAATTAAATAGAAATAAATAAAAACAAAATAAATAAAATGAATAAAAAATTAATAAAAAGAATTAAAAAATGAATATTGATGAATTAAAAAAAAGAAGTCAATAAGTAAACAAATATAAAACAAAAATAAAAGAATAAAAATAAAAATGAATAAAAAACAAATAAAAACTAATGAACAAATTAAAACAAAAAATAAGATAAATAAAAGATAATTTAATAAATAAATAAAGATAAGTGAATTAAATACATAAAAATAAATAAAATATTCCAATAAAGATGTAAGAATTAAAATACAAAAATATTAAACTAAAAATAAATAAAATATATAAACAAATATAAGTAAAATATGTAAAAGTAAGAAAAATAAATTAGAATAAATAAATGTAAATAATAAAAAAAATAAAGACCACAAATAAAAATTAATAAGTAAATAAAAATAAATGAATGGAATTGATAAAAATAAGTACAAATCAATAAATAAAAACATAAAAATCAAATAAAATAAAAAAATTAATGAAAATAAATAAAAATATAAATAAAAACATGAGAATAACAATAAATAAATAAAATAAATAAAATAAATAAAAGTAAAGAGAAGAAATAAAAATAAATAAATAGATAAAAATAAATAAAACAAAAATAAAAAATAAAAAATTAAATAAAAATTAATTTTCAAAAAACTAGGTTATAAAATATATCAGAAAACGTTGAACTAAAATCAGTCATCAAAAAGAGGGCAAAATTCCTAAAAATATTGTATTCAAATTTAAAAGATTTTATTTTAGCTTTTTATGTTATATTCATTTTCATATTTTTAAGTGATTTTTGGAATTGATTTTTCCTTTAAATATTGATTGTTTTTTTATGTATTTTTTAATAAAACACGGTTATAAGAATATATCTGAGAAAGTTAAACTAAATTCATTGATCAAAATTCACCAAAATATTTTATTCAAAATTGACATATTTTTAAAAAACTTTTTATGTTACATTCTTTTTCCTTATTTTAGGTGATTTTTGAAGTTGATTTTTACTTAAATATTAATTGTTTTTTTAACGAAGTTTTTTTAAACAAAATTCTGTTATACTAATATATCAGTAAACGTTATCATCAAAAAGAGGGCAAAACTCCCAAAAAATATTGTATTCAAATTGAAATCATTTTGAAACATTTTACATTTCATTTATTTTTCTTTTCTTAATGATTTTTTTAAATTGATATAAAAATACTGATAAAACATTCACGATTGCAGTAAAAAATCAATTTAATTAATCATTACGAAAAGGAAAATAAATGAAATATGTAAAAAGTTTCAAAAATATTTTAATATGAATACAGTATTTTTTGGGGACATTTGCCCTCTTTTTGATGACTGATTTTAGTTTAACGATTATATACATTATTATAACAGAATTATATAAAAAAAACTCTGTTAAAAAACATTTAGTATTTAAGCTAAAAATCAACGTAAAAAATCACCGAAAAGCATTCATGATGCAAGACAAAAATCAATTTAAAAATAAAAAAAGGAAAATAAAAAGAAATATGTTAAAAATAAAAAAAAAATCAATCTAATTACGATATTTCTCGTAGTTTTGCCCTCTTTTTGATGACCGATTTTAGTTTACCGTTTACGGATATATTCTTATAACAAAGTTTTATGAAAAAAAATCTCCGTTAAAAAACAATCAAGGCAAAATTAAAGGTTAAATGGTCATATAGGTTATGTATATAAAAATACTGTTATAAACATTCAAGATTTCAGTCAAAAATCAATTTAAAAAATCATTAAGAAAAGGAAAATAAATGAAATATGTAAAAATTGTCAAAATTATTTTAATTTGAATACAACATTCTTTGGGAGTTTTGCCCTCTTTTTGATGACTGAATTTAGTTTAACAGTATTATATTAAAAAAAACATTCAATATTTAAATAAAAAAAATCAACTTCAAAAATCATCTAAAAACGGGCAAAAGCATGTAACAAAAAGCTTTAAGTTTGTTTTAATTAAAAAAAAAAAAAAAAATAATACAATATTTTGTATTCATCTTTTGAATTATTTTTAAATTTGGTTGCTTTATGTTTGTTTTAATTTTTATCTTATTTCTTTCTTATGTTTTCTTTTGATTTTATTTCCTTTTTTATTTAATTATCGTTATTGTTGTTTTTTGTTTAATTTATATGTATCGTAATTTTCTTCATTGGTAATTAAATGGTATTTGTCATTTGAATTAAAAATAAAAATTACAAATACAAATATAAAACATCAATGGTAAATAATTATAAGAATGTATTAGAATACATTGAACTAAAATCAGTCATGAAAGAGGGCAAAAAAACCAAAAATACTGTATTAAAATTAAATGTTTTTGTATGTTATATTCATTTTCCTATCTTTAGGTGATTTTTTAAAGTTGATTTTTCCTTTAAATATTGATCGTCATTTTAACGTTTTTTTAATAAAGTTCGGTTATAAGAACATATCTGTAAAAGTTAAACTGAATTCATTCATCATAAAGAGGGCAAAATTCATAAAAATGTTGTATTCAAAATTGACATATTTTCCTAAAACTTTCCATGTTACATTCTTTTGGCTTCATTTAAAATTATTTTTGAAGTTATTTTCTACTTAAATATTGACTGTTTTTTACAGATATTTTTATATAATTGTTATAATAATATATCGTAAACGTTTAACTAAAATCAGTCATCAAAACGAGGGCAAAACTCCCAAAAAATAATGTATTGAAATTGAAATATTTTTGAAACTTTTTACATGTTTTATTTATTTTCCTTTTCTTAATGATTTTCTAAACTGATCTTTCACTGAAATCTTGAATGTTTTTAACAGTATTTTTATATATAAACGTATATCGCCATTTAGCCTTTACTTTTACTTTGATTGTTTTTTAACAGAGATTTTTTCATAAACCTTTGTTATAAGAAGATATCCCTAAGCAGTAAACTAAAATCAGTCATCAAAAAGAGGGCAAAACTATTAAAAATATCGTAAACAAGTTGAATTTTTTTATTTTCACATATTTCATTTATTTTCCTTTTTTTATGAATTTTAAGTTGATTTTTGTCTTAAATATTGAAAAATTTTAATTTGATTTTTGAAGTACAATACCTGTTAACTGCAGTTCTGGCCATTACAAAATCTTTCAAGGCGCCGTTACCACACTTACACACACTGCAACAAACCTAAACGTTAGATTTCACAAATAATTACTAGAGTGACCAGTATAAAGTCTTTTACATTACTAGATTAAAATCACATGAGAGAGAGAGAGAGAGAGAGAGAGAGAGAGAGAGAGAGAGAGAGAGAGAGAGAGAGAGAGGGAGAGAGAGAGAGAGAGAGAGAGAGAGAGAGAGAACCAGCGCAACTGGTCTCTAAAATCAGAAGGCTAAAATTTTAGGTCTCCAGTCAAAAGCAAAGCCTTCACAGAACACTCTAGCAAAGAAGGATGATGTCATTACCAAGGCAAAACGTTTTGGGGCTGAGACCCACAGAATATTCTAAAACATTTTGGGACCAAGACCCAAAGAACATTCTGGACTTCCGGTTACATGTGACACGATTAGAATGGGCTGATGCAATCGTCTCAATCAGGACACATTCGGGAAACAAAATACGTAACGAAGACGTGGATCTGTCTTTAAGACAAAAGATGATCACGTGGCCCGATGCATCTTAACATGAATTTTAACTACCTGAC